>NC_081189.1:28627847-28927847 GCF_902713425.1 Acipenser ruthenus | reverse complement strand
TGTTGGTCCACATTAGAACTGGCAAAAAAATAAATAATCCAATGCAATTCCTGCCATTTATGAAATCAACCCCTTTGTAGCCATTTAGACAAAAACTTCTCTGAGCATTCTTTCTAATGTTTGTCTGAAATAATGATGTTCATCTCAAGCCTCTTTGTAGTACTACAGTACCTAAAAGATCAAACAAAAGCAATAAGACCAATCTTCTTGGACCAATCTTCTTTACCCTCTATGCAAATGACCTGGGATCTAATATGGGTAATATTAATGTAGATTTGTATGCCGACGATACTATTTTGTATACCACAGGCTAATCCTTACAGGCAGTACAGAGGGATTTGCAGGCTGCATTTAATATTGTACAGCACAGATTTGTATACAAGATAAAAACAATGCTGTTCTGTTCTAATACGAGAGAGATTAGAAATCTGACTTTGGTTGTTGGTACCAGAGAAAAGGTTAATTTTTATAAATACCTAGGCATATGGATTAATGGATTAATCAATTTTACTCAACACGTTTCCCAGCTGTGATTGAGAAAAACGAATGACTTAACCGGTATCAATTTAATTTTTAAAGGAGAGTGGAAAAGTTGGAGGAAAACAGACAATAAGAAGTCCTAATTTTAACACAGTAACGTTGCATTGTATGAAGTACAATGAAACAATACGGAAAAATGCATTTTAATGACAACCTTACTGGGAAATCTTGTACAAATATTTAAAATAAACAACAACAAAAATAAATAAAACGATACAGTCTCTACTGGTTGCACAGATGATCTATGATATCTACCTGAATCATTTGCCAAACCCCAGGACTTTCCCAGTAACAATGAGGCTTTTTTGTAAATCACATTCCCAGCCCTACACTGGCAAGAATCCTAAACCTGTGCCCTATTTGGTAGAGTTTGAACTTGAAAGTTTAGTTTAGGAACCAGACACAAATTCAAGGAGCAACATTTTTCACGTAGCTTCTAAAACATATTTATTTACATAGAATCAGTTTCAGAATGGCTTCTAACATTTGCATTGGTGTAGGCAATTTAAAAACATTGATATATATGCTTCTGATTAAATGGCACAGTTCAAACCTTTCTGCAAAAAGGTACACTGTATTCTGATAAGGGCAGCATGAACTTCTGAGTATAATTCTAAACTAATACACAATGCAAATCAGCTACTCAACGTCTTTGGGCACCAATGGCAACTAAGATGGCACCCATTCAAATTGCTTTACAAATTAACTGAAGTGCTGCGCAGTAAAAAGATTTTTTTTTTTGTTAGGAGTAAGAAATTTACCAAATAAATAAAATAATGATTTAATTTTGAGTAATTCAGTATGTAAATACTCTAAACTCACCCTGAATATATTTGTCATGGCAAGGAAGAAACACCAAGACAATCAAATGTCTGTCAATACCATTACCTATACCTTAAACTAGCAACATTTGGGGTTATCACAGGTTGACATCAACCTGGCCTGGAGACACTGTAAATGGCATTTTACAGTATTCAGTTCATACAACCCAGGATTTTAGTGTACAACATTCCCCCCAACATGCGGGGGCTACCTAAAAACAAATCTCTCACATCTGATTAGCCCTGGGATCATGTTCCTTGCATCTCAACTGACACTGGAGAGGATATTTCTGACCTTTAGAAAAGGGTCTGCATGTTTAAGCAATGAGGGATATGCCACAGAATCATTTATATTCCTCCAAAGAATATCAGTATTCAAGTTTACAGAATATAATTTGTACACTGCAGGCAGCATTTCATAATCTTTTGGTATTATACTACCATTTGGCTGCTTTTACTGTGTTCGAATGCAGAGTGTGTTTTCTGGAAAGATGGAGAATTCGGTCTGAGGAGTCATAATGCTGTGCAGCCGAGTAGAACCACTGGAAGCCATTTTACACTCTCAGATAGTAGTCAGTCTATGCTATTGTTAGTTGTTGCGTGACCTGCATATTTGCCTTTATTTATTTTGTATTTTAACATGATGATGAAAAAAATGGAACAGCGTATTTCTCAAAAATGCTCAAGTTTATTTGTAATTTCACAATATATACAACATAGCCTTATTTCAAGACAAATTACGTTATGTTGTTTTTTTTTTTTTATTCTAAGCCTTTGGTTTATCTATCGGCAAGACAAATACTTGAACAAAGTAAAATATATATATATATATATATTTTTTTTTTTTTACTGGCTATATAAAACCCAATTGGAAAAAAATGATTCAGCAAATGGAGTTTAACTCCACTAAAACTACAGAATGATCCCAACAGGAAAGAGGACAAATAACCTCACTCATAAACAGCAGACCAGTAACCAATATATCTATGTCCCTTATTTATCTTTCAGAAACTGAAACAGAAAGGGCATATTTTTGTTTTGTTACGTAGAGGTAAATTATTTTCTAGACAGTATTCTTCTCTGCCTTCAGTGTGGAGGGCCTTGAGGACAGAGACAGCTCTCTTAAAATGATGAGGTAGTCTGACATTTTTCATTATGAATATTCTCTCCCCAGACTACATTCAAATAAAAGTGCAGCTTATGAGACGTCTGCGTTCATGTTGGGTTTAGGGAATTTTATACCCAAATTTTATGCCATAAACCACAGGGGGGGGATCAGGCTGCTTCTACACAGGTTGGATTTATGAATGCCAGCCATTAAATTCAGTATATAAAACACAGGACTAGAAATATGAAATCTTGATTTCATTAAATCAAATGTCCCCAGAAAGATGCCAACAGGAGAGCTGAAGCACAGGGGCAGGTCTGACGGGTTGCGTACAGACTGGCCATTTACCATCCTGAGACATCAACAGCCGGAAGCCATTAACTGCAGATTGGTGATGCCGAGGTAGTGTGTGCCAGAAATACAGAAAGACCCCTTTTACACAGGACAGCGTTCTGAAAACTAAAATGGAAAATACCCCACCACCACTTGTTCAGGATTAACATTCTTGGGTACCAAGAATGAGATGCCTTTCTTGTCGATACACTGACAGGATGTAATAATCTGTCCCCGCATCTCAAGGGGAGCGTAATGTAAAGGGGATGTCATCTCAGATTTAAAAAGTTACGATATAGATTTAAATAAACCAAAACCGAATTTCTTGTACAATGAAAAAGCCGTGGTAGTTTCAGCACTAAGCTGGCGGCATTTTTGGGAGCTCATCACACACTTTGCTGCATATTAACATCCCTTAATTTGAATATGGTTATATATGGTTATAACAAGACTTACTGATTGATTCTGACAGCCCTCAATAGGGATAACCGTGCCTTCATACTTGGTCTCGGTGTGCAGATGTCTAGGACTGTTTTCATATGCAAACACTCAGCCTCCATACCCTAACTTAAACCTTTTGTTGAAAAAAATGCATCATCAGTGAAATGACAAAGCTGGAGGTTTGAGGAAACAAATTAAAAATAAAAGTTGAGTGTCGCATCTGTTAAATTACTCTATGTAGACCTCTTAAAAAACTAAGTAATGCTGCTAAAATGACAAACAGCCAAATGCTAAAAGTATTGAAAGAAAATTAAATGTTAGTTGAGATGAACCGGGCAAAGCTGCAAAACGAAAGCAATGCTGCGGACAAATATCTGGAAGCTTCTTTATTAAATGCTTGTGGTGAGCAGGTCAGTTTATTTTTATTAAGGTAGCTTCATTTCCTATGCATGTATTGAAATTAGTTTTGTTTGCCCGATTACTTGGTTGCTGAATTCTATTGGCATATTGATTGAATTGAAGTGTAAGGGCCTATCCCATAGCGTTCTATCTATCCCCCGTGAAAAGCACGGCAAATTTTTCCAAATTCTGCAGCAAGGGTCCATGATTTCGGCAACAGAAATTCTTGAATTCTGCGGTAGCCTTTTAAAAGTTAAAACCAACCTGATTCTTTGTTCATTTTTTTTTTTTTTTTTTATAGGGCTGTTTTCAAAGTCATTACAGTACATGCTAAAACAAATAGCAAATGAATACACAAAAACATGACTTTGCATAGCCACTTAGATTTGCATTATCTTCAGTGAATACAACTGTATTGTCATTTTTCCAAACAGTACATTAGAGGTAGCCTACTCTTTCCTGCAACAGAACTTGATAGCGGCAGTTGAATTTTTTTTTTTTTTGCGTCTCCATACTTTAATATGTAGAATATCTCTTTCATACATGCATGTGGATTTATTATTAATTGACTTGCTGCCCACATCGCAACCAAGATATGTAGAATATCTCTCTCATACATGTATAGGCCTAATCAATCTACATACCACGTCGCAACCAAAAATGTTTTTTTGGGGATGCAACATCGACAATGGATAACTGCAAAGCATAGGACATGGTTTATTTAGATTTCCAGAAAGCTTTTGACAAAGTCCAGCATAAAAGATTAAATCTCAAAATGAATGCAGTAGGGATTCAAGGAAATTCATGCACATGGATCAGGGAGTAGTTAACATGTAGAAAACAGAAAGTACAGATTAGAGGACAAACCTCAAAATGGATCGAGTATTAGGTCCTCTGCTCTTGCTAATTACATTAACGACTTAGATTCTGCTATAGTAAAATTTGCAAACGACACAAAAATAGGAGGAATGGCAAACACTGATGCAGCAGCAAAGGTCATCCAAAATGATCTAGACAGCATTCAGACACATGTTAAATGACATTTAATAGAGAAAAGTGTAAGGTACTGCATGCAGGCAATAAAAATGTGCATTATAAATATCATATGGGAGATACTGAAATTGAAGAAGGAATCTATGAAAAAGACCTAGGAGTTTATGTTGACTCCCTGGGATACTTCAAGAAGCTGCTTGATGAGATTCTGGAACTGATGGAACTGCCATTTTATGCAATAATTGCACTCAACTATCATAGTTTTTGCATGCTAGACAAAGTATACAACATGTTACCTTCAATTCCAACTTTATAATTGTTGTAGGACATATCTATAAAAAGGACACTGAACTAATTTTTAGCAGTTACAGCAGGCTTTTGTTTTTGCAAAGTTACTAAGTGTGATATAATAATGGCTTCAATTATAAACAAGTCTCAGAAACTACACTTAAAAGTACAATGATTGGCAAATGTCCTCAAAACCTGAAGACATTTACATGGTTACCAGCCTTTGTTCCACTTGAGATGGAGTGACTACCTGCCTGTGTTGTATGCACACTGAATGCTGCCGGTTCCCTAAATAAATTCCTCAATCATGTACTATTCCAATAATCCAAAACACACTAAGGGGGAAAAAATCCATGCTATTTAGAAATAAAGAGGGGAAAAAGGGAAAACTCCAAAAGGGTATATTCGACTTACTGTACCGCAAACAGGTGTTTAAAGATGGAACCGTAACAGCGCTGTGAGCTGCACTTACTCGTCATATTTGATATGATAAATAACATCCTCCTCATTGTCCGAGCAGTCTGTGTAAGAGGTGGAAGGTGCACTGTCCAAGTTAAATGAGGAATTCCCATTACTGTCCTGGGATGAATGGTTTTGGTCTATTTCCAACTTTCCGTTAGTCCTTTTGCTCATTTTTGAACTTTTAGCCGAAGCCTTGCCATTATGTCCCTTTGTGGCTCTAGTCACGTTTTCTATGCTGGCTTCAAACCAGGCCCCAATGCTCACATCCCGACAGTCCACCAGCTCGTTTATCTGCAAGAAAATGAAAAAACACCCAATGAGACTCGGAATGTAAAATGTAAACACAGTCAAAAACACCACATTTATGTCACACTTTCCCCCTGGAAACAACAAAAAGGTAAATCTCCATGACCTACATGAACATGTATGTACAAGTCAAAATTAAATTGTGACACATGTATGTACAGGTACCTCTCAAAACCTTGTGGTTAAGACCTCATATAAATAACTGACCCTCAAATGCTTTTCTCCTGTTGTGTGCTATTTAGGGACAGGATATTGAAGAACTCTGAAAGAAATATTCATGTTAAAAGGTTGATCAAAACAGACATAGCCAGCATTAATATTTCCAAACACAAGCTCTAGATAAATAATGCATTAGAAGAGTAAAGCTTAAGAGAATGCCTCCACTAAATTCGGGACAATAAGCAAGAAATACTGACCATTTCAATTCTTAAAATCAGGTGTCTGTTCAAAGTGCAACATTTCCACCAAACATTTCCAGAAAGGAATTAGAAATGGTAATAATGTATTCAATAGGTGGCTCCTGAGAGGCACATCCAGTAAAATAACTTGCATAGAGTGCAGGATGCGCCCTACAGTCTGTGACCCTGTGTGACCCTGAGCAAGTCACTTAACCTCCTTGTGCTCCGTCTTTCGGGTGGGACGTAGTTGTAAGTGACTCTGCAGCTGATGCATAGTTCACACCCCCTAGTCTCTGTAAGTAGCCTTGGATAAAGGCGTCTGCTAAGTCAGCTAAATCTGCTACAGTCTGGACGTCGTCGGTTGGAATCCAGGCTATTCTTTTGCTGACCGAGGACGGGATCTCCCAGAGGGCAGTGCTCAATTGGCCAAGCGCCGCCCGGGGGGAGGGAGGGTTAGGTCAGCCAGGGTGTCCTCGGCTCACCGCGCACCAGCGACCCCTGTGGTCTGGCCAGGTGCCTGAGGACTTGCCTGTAAGCTGCCCACACCGATTAAACCAACACACCCTAACGAACCAGAAGCGGGCACAAACAGACGGATGTGGAACACAACACACATTCACACTGCTTGATGGGATAGTTCAGACAGCTTCAATGCAATTCAATGCTCCCAAATCACTGGGGTGAATAAACAAAAAACAAAATGTGGTTTTATGAACAAAAACCAACCCTAATTTTTTTTATTCATCACTTTGAAATCTGAATAATCTCAGAGGACCGGTCACAAAACTTGACAGAGAGTAATCGTGAACAAATATGGAAAGCAGAATAAAATCTAAGGGATATTACAAAGGGTATGATAGTGAGGGCCCGTGTAACTGGCTTCTCCCTCAGCGTAATGGCTTCATTGACCAAAATGTTCCAGGAATGGCAACATTTGTATAGAAGTACACCCTGTGCTGGGTGTTCATGTTTCTAAAGGAACAGCTTGGGAATTGTGACATATGAAATGAACTGCTCATTCTGGTTATCTTTGCAGCTGCACATTGGTTACATCTACTTCTCTTTTTCCACACAGCTATCAACAAAAGCAAAGCACCGCCTTGAAGCGAATGTGACTTCTGAATACTGTCTACACGCAAGAGGAATATTTATACCAAACAGTGACATGGTTGCAATATGGACAGCATGTTTAATTGTGTTTAAATATCTTAAAAGCAGCTGGTCTCAAACATTGACAAGCCAAAAGTAAATGACAATAAGGCTTCTATATTCGGCTACAAGTCAAGGTCCCTAGCAAATGTAGCCAGAGGTGAGAACTTACATAAACTGTGCAAATGTGCAGTGTGTATCTCAAAGAGTTTAAGGTAACAGGTGGTGATAGCGTGGCTGCGACGGAGGCAGATTTTATTATTCAGTTGCTAGCACACCATTTAGCTTTACTGCAGACACTTTCCCATCACAACCATTTTCTCAATCTAATTTGTATCACTGTACCTTCCTGCAGAAAATCTTCTGAGCCGTCTACAGTATCAGAGTGCTGCACGTCATCTCGGTCAACTCAAATAAAACAGCAGTTGTGCTAACTATTTAAAGTTACACCCCCATTGGAACTAATTAGTTTGAGTGTAGCTCTCACACTCATTGACAAAGCATTTTAAATATTTAAACCTACATCAGGTTCTATAAAAACAGATTAATGACGTTAATATCAGTTTTTATTTAGCTTTAATGACTTAATATGTTTTTGCTTCTCTTGTGGGACTGACAGCAAACAGCGTGCAAGGAATTGAACAGAGGTAGCCACGTGACTTACTGTACAAACCTACATTACACCATTTAGTTGCTTATGGGGTTATATATTATATACATATTTTGTGGTATTATGTTCAGCATTCAACAATCCCCATGTGAGCATATTGTTTCTCAACAGAAAAGTCCAATTAACATTGAGGACCTAATTCATCACTAAAGCAGAGTCTGCCGGTACAACACAGCAGATCACAGTGAAACTGCAACCGGACATAAACTTGATTAAAAGAGAACAATAACCTGTGAGCTTTTTCAGAGCATGACTTTACAGTACTGCTGGTTTCACAGACTCAGATTAGAACTCATTTTAGGACTACCTAATGTTACGTTGTGGTTAGGAAAAAATCATAAACACCAACATCAGTTTACAGTCAGCTGTCCACTGCAATCGGCAGCACAAGAGAAGCCTTGTTAACGATCTCTAGGGTTCTGTGGTGTTTTGAAAAACTGATGGAAACCGGTTTACCTGCATGACGCATTTGCAGGCTGCTGCAAACAGAGAAGCAACCGCATGCAGGCGGGTCGGCCAAATTCAATTTGGCTGGTCAACAAAAACAGAAATGATCAGTTTCCTAATCGAATATCAGAACATTGAGCACAAAAACATGTAGACTCTTAACAATACAAATGGATACATGCATGTGCCTTTCACTATACATAATATAAAACATGCATTGAGATATGATTTAAAAGCAAAAAGACATCCGATTTTTTTCATGAAATTATACATTTATCATAACAAAACAAATACATATGAAAGAGCTTTAGTCTAGCAACCTTACGAGCTACGGAGACATAATGCTCCAAATAAGCCACCAGGGAGATTATATCGATCAATTAATGTTTAAATTGAGACTTGCCAACTAAAAGCCGTGGCAAACTAATGAATCTATTAATTGTTGCATATGTAGCTGGTAGTGATTTACATCGCCAATCCCCGCCAACCCCCACCCCCAAATGAGAACATTAATAAAAAGTCCTCATCTAACCAAGCTAAAATATTTACTGCTGGTTAATGGCTTCAACAAGTAAATGGAAAGGCATAGGAACCTGTGAACTAGAAAATAAGTGTTCACATAGAAGGAAGATGACAATTGATGGGCATAAGAGCCAAAGCCAGGTCATCACAGACTACTACACAGCAGCAGCTATTTACTGTGTAGAGCAGGCCTGGAGAATCAGACTTGATTTTTCAAGCTAAGCTGCCAGGCCCTGGCATCCACAACACAGTTGCTACAGTGGCTGAACACTTTGCGGTGCTGTGTCAGCAGGTTGCCGTAGAAACTGCATACGAAATGAGGGGTGTGAAATGGCTGCGAGAGCACACTGCCAAATCAAACTGCCATAAGGATCTGGACCGTAACGTCAACTTCTGCAAAACATTCAAGGCCAGTCCTATACTGGAAACAGAAACTAAAAAGCCATGCAGCAGAACCGTTTCCAGCATACAAAGAGAAGACTTTGTATGAATTTAGGAGTGTGGTTTAATTTGTTGTTCTGTCCTCTTCTGATACTTTACACAAACCCGCTATGTTGGCTGCAGCCAATGGTTCTTTACTGGGTTTTAATTATCGCAGAACTCAAGATGCTTTAAATGTCACTCAAAACCTTTAACAGATACTTCACAAGCCATCAGATGTACAGTAGAACCCTGGGTTCCACTACCTTGCAATATCTAAGGCGAAAACATGGATTTTTCTTCCTTGACTTTTAAATCACTGTGTTTGTATTTGGAAAGATTTCCATGTGCATTTGGGGTATTTGTGTTAATGAAATGGTGCTCTCTGGATTTCATGTGAAGGGAAAATCATAAAAGGACCTCAATCAAAACCGACCTTGCTATAATTTCCGAGTCATGAAAGGGGTGCTTTTCATCATCTACACTTGACTAAGATTTAATTTCTTACCTATAAAAACTCAGAACTTTATAGGAAAATGAACATTCACAATGTATAATAATAATAATAATAATAATAATAATAATAATAATAATAATAATATGTTGAGATGCAAACCTGCAACTTTCTGGAAAGCAATCTCACAAGATGTTGCTAAACTCTTCAGTCTCAATATAAAATCTGATCTGGGATCTCACCCTCTATAAATTCAACTATGGGTGAATAACCTACATTATGTATCAAAACCAGCATTGCTCTGAAACCTGTGCAACACTGAAATGCATCTGCACCTCACGCCCCACAATCAGCCTCGAGCAACAATCGAAGCGGAAACAAGAGAGAATCACACAGAACAATAGGATATTAAACAGGCAAGAATTGAACATTAGGAAAAAAGGTAGATGAGATAGAGCATCCCTTGAAGTAAATGGGGTTTACAAAGCTGGTAAACTTAAATGGAACTAAAACAGGGCCTGTTCTACTCAAAAACAACAACGAGTGTTCAAGCAAGTTGTTTGTTAAAAAAAAAAAAGTGAAATCCCAGGAAGGGTGCCTTAAGTGTTTAATCAGAAGCAGCATTTCAAATGATCATTTCTGAAACATATCCATTTAAAAACATGTTTATCAACTCTAAAATAAAAATCTTTGGGGCAAAAAACTAAAACATTTTGCTTAATAAAAATGGAAATGAGTGACTAACATATACTTGTATTCATATAACAAGCAGGTTTTCTATTAACAGTCAGCTGAAGTGTGTCCAATACACATATTCTCTGCCAAAAGATACCAGAGTGGAAAATGCCTGATATAATGGTTCTTGCCACATCACGCAGTTAGTGAAGGTGACCTTCAGGATTTATTTAAAAAATACCCTCAACCACTGCATAATTTATTCAAAGGATGTATGATTTATTTATAAAATCATAAATCAAAACCGTCTTTTTCATAACTTTAATTCAACAACAATTTAGATTCAAACCATTCCTTTTGAGCAACTACTGTATTCTTTGTGTGCATTACTGCTTACCTTATTGCCACTGATGGCTCTTCATGTATTAAATTGTTCCAGGGCATTTTTACTATCCACACAAGCACCTAGGATACTGTATATCCCTGTCTCGGTGATTGCTGGGGATAACAAAACCAAAATCCTGCACTTCAATATTTCTACACTGTCCATTCAAGAAAACACATTAAACAGGTGATGCATTTTCTGTATTGTGAACATAATTAAAATTAAAAAACCAAAAATTCAGTGGCGCAGTAACCTGAAGATAGCAGGCGTTGTCTGTTTCCCAGGAGGGAGGACTGCAGCATGGCTGGGTAGCAGGCTCCCATGGTCAATGTGTTTCTAATTGGCTGCAGGCAGGGTCTACTGCAGGAATCATTTTAACTAAGAGTGGCCTGCACATTTCAACTACTGTGCTGCTTCCAGCATTAACAAATCATTGTTACCATATGAGCATGTTTTAAAAAAAAAAAAAAAAAAAAAAAAAAAAAAAAAAAAAACACAACACGACGCCCAAGTTAAATATTTCGAAAGAGAAGAAAATGAGATTTTCCGAGCTGAATAAAAGATGGCGCAGATGTTTGAGACTCCCCACTCGCTTAGTTAAAAGAACATTCTTATTAAAAAAGGAAAGAAATTAAAAGCATGTTGTTTTCATTCTTGTTATGCGTTGGCAAGGCTTACAAAAGCTCCCATTATTTTAAAATCAGTAGAAACGTTCTTAACCTAATTTTCTCATTACACGTGTTGTATTTAGGCTCTAGACCATGTTTCAGACTCATGCTGTTTACACATGGTTACCAAGAAATGAAATAGTGAACACATCACCCGTTAAAATGGCACAGAAAAATCCATGGCAACCGCTACAGCACACTTTAACCAGTGGGGTCCTGAAGCCTGTGAAAGGTGGACCCCTGATGCTATTGCATTTCAGGGTTTCAGAATGAGCAAAAACACCAGACGACCAATCACAGGTAGAGCATTGTGTTGGGCCAGGTCCAGGCTACACAGTTTTCAGTAAACTTGTATATAATGACAGGTCTGTTTAATGTTGTGGTTAAAATAGCAATGGAGGCCTGCTACATTAGTTTGTGCCTGATGAAAACAGGCAGACAAAACTGTCATTCTGTATTAGATTTAATATAAAACTATTTAAAATATAAATGATTAAAAGGGTTAAAAAAAAACAAAAAAAAAAAACAGCAAGTTAACACTGATTTTTTAATAAATAAATTGTATCTAATAGCAGGGAATATAAAGAATGTTATACTGCTTCTGCAGATTTTTTTTTTTTATTTATTTATTTTTTCCCGGGAGCCTCTGGGGACCCACGCACCATTAAAAGTTAAAAGTCCAGTGTTTAGATCTACCACTGCTCCCATCCCGAAAAACCCAAAGACATATTCCATGCTGAACATTTGTAATTCATAGCCAACGCCATTGCGGTATAACCTTGAAGTACCTTCTTTCTGAGCTTACTGTACTTTTGAAACAACAACTTGCCTAAATAAATGACAACAACTAGCCTAAATAAACGACATCTCGAAACTGTAAGGACATGTCCTTTAAATTCCTGGATCTTAATGGATAAAAGAAACATTTTATAATTTAACCACGCAGGCAGGCAGGCAGGCTTTATTTTCTTCAGAGATGGAGAAAGTGGGTGGATAATAAGAGAAACCAGAGTGGTTTGTTTTATCAAAGTAAGTCCTTGACATCTTGCATATGGTGAACATACAGTACTTTGCTCCTTTACATCTTTGAGCTATAAATCATTTAGAGGGACAAATAAGATATTTCACAAAGTAGTAAGTCAATCATCACGCACAGTTTAACACCGTGCTCTATTTGGATGAGATCAAAGACCATTTAGAACAACATTACTTGGCTGGACAGAGCCACCATGTTGAGACAAGCTGTCTGAATTCCTGCCCTGTGGATGCTTCCATTAGGACAACAGCTTATAATTTGAATGATCTAAAATATACATTTTGCCACTGTTAATTAAAATTGGGTCTACTTTGAAATATTTCTACCATAGGTGAACCCCATGTTCCCATTTCTCCCTTTTAATGACATTATGGACAAAATCAGTCCGGCTCATTCTAAATGGATTGTATGCGATGTATCTTTTTCAATTTTGTCAACACATCTACAGAAAATCACACTCTTTGGATGAGCATAGCAGCAAAAAATAATAATTCAGCCAGATATGTTGTTTATTTCAATGTGTTAACAACATTAGTTTGAGAGTATGTCTATGGTGATGATAAATATTCTGTCCATTAGATTTTCATTTTTTTTGTTTGTATTTAATTAGATCCTGATGTAACTATCACTAATTTTCCCAATACTGTACACAAATATCAGTGTGTGAAGTACACTAAATAACTAAATACCATGGTTTAGGTTGTGAGCTTTCAGGCCATCGACATATATAATAAACTATAAATGAGAGATTTTGCAAACCAAAAATGAAAGCATCCCCAATAGCATACAGCGACAATCAGTATTTCACTCTCTTGTTGCTGTGTCTCTTGGAGCTTCCCGACTGTCTATAGAAAAGCTTATCCTCCTCCCAGTCTAGGTTTCCCTTCCATCCCATCAGGCAGAGGTCCATATGGCAGTCTGACAGACTCCATGATGAAAACGCCCTCCAGCTACGGAATTCTGCCAGGGCAAACATTAGGAGATAAGCCCACCCAGCGTCGCAGTCCAGCGTTACTACGTGCTGCTGCAACATGAGCCACAGTAAAATACAGCGTATGTAGTGTATTCACTACATACGCTACACCCATATAATTCCAGCAAGAGTATTTATTTTCTCTTATTCTGTAATGATTACTTTTGAGTCAACTGTAATTCTTCATGAATACTTTATGTGAAGATACTTGGTAAGCAGATTTGAGATTTGCTATCTTCACTACAAAAAATCAGAGCGACCAGTATCGTGAACAAGTAAATCACGTTGACCTACATCCAATGTTTGCACATGTAACAGACGGAGAGATGCTTCCATATATCCCCAGATTCTGAAAAGCTTTTGCTAAAGAATGGGCTAATTCACTTTTCAATTAGTATGTCAGAAACATACATCCACACCACAACTGTAAATTCTAAATTAGAGCCATCAGTATGATCAAAACAGTTGATGACCATGACATAACAGAGAATAGTATAAAATAAACATTAGTGGTTTTTTTCAACATATTCTCCATATTTCTTTATTCTCCTATTATAGGAATCTTTCAGCATTTACTCACAAATGCTTACCAGGAGAAAAAAAAATGTATCTTCTAAAACAGGGCAGTGTATCCACATAACACTCCCTCCTGCAACAATGCTGGTGCTCCGATTGCAAACCAGCATTGTTGCAGGAGGGAGCGTGATCTGGATATACTGTGAGCCTTGGAAGAGATTTTTTTCTCTCCTGGCAAATGCACCAGAGTAAATGTTCAGAAATGTATTGCCCAGTTTATGATGTGTGATTAAAAATTTCAAGAGTCAGCAATAATGTTTAAAAATGTAACACTACAATACAAACAACTCGGTACACAGCAAACGGTAATAATGTGTTTCTTGTAAACTTGGTAATACGGTAGTACCCAATTTAACTTTCATCGTGTTGCCCAGTTCTTTTTTCAGAAGAACAACCATTACTGCTGAACCATACGAGTTTTTATGTGCAGGGCATCCCTCTTCATCAGAGTAACAAGGTCTCACTGCATTGCATTTCACTCTGATCAGAATGCTTCCACACACCAGTGACAACACTGCTTCAGATGTGCACCGACCAAGTCAAATCTGGAAAGTAGGTCAAAGTAGATAATGGCCCTTTGGCCAGACGCAGCACACAGTCTTACAAATAAGGGCCGGCCTTACGCAGTTTCAAAGACAGCTGCAAACCCTTACCTCTAGCTGACAATGTTACGATTGGGCACCGATTCATGTTTTAGTCTATAATCCAGTCTCATTAAAGAGGTATTAGACAAAATGTACTTCAAGGTCTGTTAAGGAGACACTGAATTGACACGAATTACAATAACTAGTATAGGTTTTATTTTCAAAAATGTAATAAAGATGTTTGCTTGTTGTGTCTACCAAATCAAGGAGGGGCAAATTCTGTTTCAGTCAGTCCCCTTTCTTCAACCAGATGGATCAGTAGCTGACAGGACACAGGAATCTCAGACATTGTGTACATAACACCATCTAGCTCATTGTATTTTAAAAACATGTTGAAAAACCGCACATTTTGTAAATTTTTAGGCTCTCTCTTGATGGCAGCAAAATACAAAAGAGCAAGGGATAGAACACTGCCTACAGTTTCTGTGTAATTGGTATTGTACTGTAGATCTACAGCGTATTAAACTTTAAATGTAACACTACAGTGTTTTTCCATTATTTCTGTTTATACTGTATGTATAACACGCTTTAAATAAAATATATTGTTATGAAGCAAAATACAATAACTGACCTGATTTCACAGAAAAAACAACCCCATAAAAACAGTTTTTTTTTTTTTTGGTTAGTCTGCTGCATGTATTAAATACTGTTGAGCTTTGTGGATGACAGATGCATTTAATTTGAAAGGTATTACAGTACCTGCTCATGACGAGACGTAAGATATGTAAATATAATATTAACTTTAGACCTGCAATATAACATTTAAAACATGCATTCTCTAGTCTAGTGCCAACACTCCAATTTCATAAAAGATTCATTCATCTGAATAAGGAGGTTTGCCACGAGCGACATTCCACGCTTGCCGTGCAAAACTCGCTTGAGTCGTTAAAACTGCTTCTTTACTGAACGCCGAAAGCAGCATCTGCCTTAAGCCGGATCCAGGAGGATATTCAGATGAAAATGTGTTGCTTGCCTTGAGTTGTACAGGCTACAGTGTACGATTTGTTGCAGATGAGACACAGGTTTACCAAGGTTTTCAGTGAAAGCAAACTCTTTTTCCCCCCAGTCTGGTTTAAAGCCTCATACTTTTGTTTTAGTCATGGAGGGTTTACTCAATGCCATTGTCTCCATGAAACGAACAAGCATTTAATTCAAAATTATGAAATTAGCTTTCAACTGCACATCCGGCTTCGAAATACGCATGCGCCAGCAAGTGGTGTCGAAAGTCAACAAGTGACGAAATATCCTTGAGTGAACATTACTGTAATGCTCTTTTTGCAGGTATCTCCTCTAAGGTTATCAACAGGTTACAATATGTTCAAAATAGTGCTGCCTGTATTCTCACTAAGACCAAGAAACATGAGCATGTATCTCCTGTCCTTGCTTCTCTCCACTGGCTGCCAGTCAAATACAGGATTGATTTTAAGGTTTTATTACTAACTTATAAATCCTAACATTCTCAAGGCCCTGCCTATCTTAGGGATCTCGTTTTATTTTTTCTTCAGTTCATTCGAGCCGCAAAGCGTGCGTCACCCAGCGTTTCACCGGGAGCCGCACTTGAACTGCAAAAGAGCCACATGCGGCTCACCAGCCACGGTGTGGCCACCCCTGTATTAGTTGAAGAAGCCATTTCGGGCAGCAGTGTGGAGTAGTGGTTAGGGCTCTGGACTCTCGACCGGAGGGTCATGGGTTCAATCCCAGGTGGGGGACACTGCTGCTGTACCCTTGAGCAAGGTACTTTACCTAGATTGCTCCAGTAAAAACCCAACTGTATAATGGGTAATTGTATGTAAAAATAATGTGATATATTGTAACAATTCTAAGTTGCCCTGGATAAGGGCGTCTGCTGAGAAATAAATAATAATAATAATAATAATAATAATAATAATAATAATAATAATAATAATAATAATAATAATAATTATTATTATTTACTGCAGTAACTAATAATTCAGACACAGTAAACTTGTCATTAACAAATAACATGCATCCCCCACCACGGCAGTACAAAATTTGTTTCTTCAATATTATGAAAAAGTAGATCACCAAGACCTGCATCCACTGTATGCAAAAATGTAAAATTACTCCAAAAACAATCTGTCAATTACTGCCGTATCTGCAAAATACTAGGGGCACTGCTTACAAAAAAAAATTAAAAATAAATAAAAAATCATCTCTGGAAACAGCAATATATAGTTGAACGAGTGCAGTGATTGGTACTGTATAACAGTGACCTGTTTGATGTGTCTCTCTAAAATGCATAGAGCGGGGTTCATTTATTCAGGGTACCCCAACCCTCATTTAGGTTTGAAGGCATTTCCCTCAAAAATCAATATTTCTCATCACAGTTTGCTTGTTTTGTTTTTTGGGCTGCTATAAAAAAAAACAACCAAACATCATCTATGGTTATTTTTTCAGACTGAAGGAGCTCAACCATTTGCTAATGAACTGTGTGCACTGTGTGCTGCAGTGCTCTCAGGTTTATGTAGTGTTGCACACATTGTCCCGTCTGGAAGCCTTGCAGTCAGTGGTTTTCAGCAATAGCCCCCCCCCCCCCCCCATTGTTAAGTTGCCCTATGCTGAAATGTGAAGCAGAGCATTGAGGCGACAGTGACAGCAGACACTTGCCTTGTACATGCCGATGCCGGGGTCGATGAGGAACGTGCGAGTGGACGTGGAGGGCTGATTGTCTGACAGCGGATTCAAGGATTTCTTGCCATTGTTGCCGGAGCTGGAGCCGCCGACGCTGTCTTCGTCTTTCTTCTTGCCTTTAGAGTCGGGAGCGTCTGCCTGCGAGCGGATCAGAAGCTGCACAATGTCGTTGAGTCCCACATTGTAGTCAAACAGAGTCTGCCCATCTTCCATCTTAAAAACAAGAAAACAACACCACTTACTCAGTATGAAGGAAATCCAAACTGAAGTGTCTCAACCCTTTCCCAATTTTGTTGCAGTTAAAAGAAATACAACAACCGGTTTAAAAATGCCAGTAAATGAACTATAATAAATATCATCTAGAATGCAGTCATAACTGCAATGGTTGTTTCAATTTATTGGTTATTAAATAACTATACTTCAATAGGGGGCGGGGGTGGCTTATTTATTATGTTACAAAAATGTATATATTTTTTTCATGCAAGGATCATTTTCCAGACTGCCCTGGTCTTTCCTCCAACGTCCTCGTTACATGACCTATAAGAGGGACAGATTATCTGGTTGTAGGATTAATGGAATAACACAACAGAAGGACTTGTAGAAGACAGTTTCAAAGGCTGTTGGAAAATCAAGGATGTTAAACAAGAATGGCAAATAGCAATGCATTGACTAAATGTATTACATTTGTCCTTTTAAGATCCTTCTAGTAATAGCAACGTCCCACACAGTCTTTGTGGTGCATAGGGTGTTTGTAAAAGGGGGTTAGCATCCACGTTGAATCACATGGAGGTTTTTCTGTGCAATAAGGATCAGGCAACGGGTTTATTACACACTCATTAAAATAAACCAAAAGAGAAAATCATTGCTTCAAAAGAGGACAACACGATACCACAGCATGCTGGTGCTTCAAACAGGTTACACAGACTTTCAAAACAAAATGAAACACTTTGAAAAGACCTCTCAAAATAGAACGTTGCCTTTTCCACAAAAAATAAAAGCAGCGCTATCCCCCTAAAACGAGAAGTCCAGCAGACACCAATACTACTCACTAAATCCTACTGTACATGTTTGGCGGTCTTGACAAACCAATACTCTATTATTCTTAGTTTAATTTAGGAACAGCTCCTTCAAGACTACTAATCCTGGCCAGTGAATTCTACCCCTTCTCTCGTACAGAAATAAAGACGCAAACGCCACTCGCTTCTGACCTTGCAAATGAACACTCTGCTTTATTAAAATCAGATATCCTATCCAATGAATCATGGTCTGGACACAAACCCCATCTTAATGAACAACAACAGGCCATGAGCATACAATACAAAAGGAGGGGTTATAAAAATATAGTGGTCCCTACTTATTTTGCCACCTGAAATACTGAAGGTAATGAATATGTGTAGGACACTTGCACAGTATTGTACTACATGTACAAGTTACTATACACTTTTCCTAAGTGTGGCAAAATATGAGAATTATCAAAATCATTAATTTTATTCCTCAGCTGTAAAACAGAAGCATGCACCACTGTTTAAGGCAACATGCATTATCTCGTTATGATACATTCCACCAACAGTGTGGCCATGTGCTATAAGCAGGAGTCAAACAATGCATTTCCATTGAACATCCCCAACAGCATTTTTTTAAAAAAAAACTTCAATGTGTGTTTGTGATGGAGAGAAAGAAATCAAAGCTGTAAAATGTCCCTCCCGACCAGAAAGGCCACTGTGTAAGGTTGGTAGTACACTTCCCCATAGATGGGTTGACTCGACGGTGAGCGGAAACAGGATGTCGGCCATCTTGGAGGAATATTTGTGTAACTGAGCAGCACTGCCAAATGCATATTGGTTTGCTCAAATACAAAATGTAATGGAAATGTATTCCTGGTTTCCGAGACAGATTTTCTACCTGTGAGAGGCTAAAGAATGTTCTTAAACCTCAGGAAACTGCATATTTCCAAGTATAATTCTCAGTGCTCTGGAGCGACAATGCTCCCCGCCAACCCCTGGAGATTTCCCATTGTACTATATCATTTAGAGGATGGAGAATGCAGCATTTCCAGCACACACTAAAATATGTATTCTCACAAAACGGTTTGAAGTAAGAAGCAACCTTTTCTCACATGGAACCAACAAAACATGAAAACAGCATTTTACTGACATGAAATCATTCTGTAGCATTAAACTTAATTTAACTGGTTATCTAAGAGACTGTAAATTGGTGGCAGGCTGTACCTTGAATTGAAAAAAACAAAAAGAATCAGGGCTGCTGGTACAAACGTGTTATAGCTTCGTTCAGGCGACGTCTAAATCAGATTTGATTGTTATTGCTTACAGGCATGTATTTATTAACTTAAGAGACCTTTCCCCAGCCCCCCCAAGTCACTGTTAAGCCAACCGCTTTGCAGTCATTTTAAAACCGACACAAAATGGCCTCTCTCCAGAACACAAAATAGGTAATAGAAACGATAATAGACTGAACCTCAACACTGAAGCACAGTTGACATCTTGCTACATTTCTTGGGACGAACGACAGTTGCATTGCGGTTACAATTACCATCACCATTGTGTGTGTGATTGGGTGGGGGTTACTGGCAGGCTTGCTGGGGTTTCTTATTACTAGTAAAAAAAATAAAAATCTACTGCCAGTAAAAAATCCAAAAGACGGCTGCAGTATTTAACATCAAATATTTATAGTTTATTGGCCTTAAGGTTTAGAGAAAGAGAAAAGGGTAGTTTTAAAAAATAAAACCCTACTGGCTGCAACATCATCCTTTTTATAATTATTGTTGCACTGTATGCGACTTCTTGAGAGGAAAACTAAACTATATAATTGAAGTAAAATGACAAGTTGTGTTTATTTTCATTTATTGATGGCACTCTGGTGAGCTTGTAACTTCCTTAGAATTTGAAAGTGTACCAATAAATAATTCCTGTAATAACCGTTATTCAACAGTACTGTTTGGGTATCTTGTAGAATGTGGCAGGGGAAACTCAATTTTAGCCTCTTTGCGGAACACAGATTTTAATTTTTATTTTTTTGTCTGAGAATTGTTTTTATTTTTTCTAAGATCCATGATTAGGCAGTGAAGAGAGCCTTAATACAAGTTATATCTTTACTAACTTTTCTTGAGCTCTTTGCAGTGCTTTTCCTATTTTTTCCTGATGTGTCTGGTGAGGTGTATGATGTTTATGTTTTAACTGCAATAAACCACCTGCATCCAAAGCCAATTTTGTCTTTACTGGTGAAGCTAGGTGAGAAAAGAGCGTAGTACTCGAGACCTATTTTGTACAGGATGTTGAATAAAAAGAAGTTCAAATGAAAATGGCCATGACTTTCATTGTTGTTCATAAGAACACAAACATAGCATTAACCATTACATAGCTTCATTTCGATGTTTGCAGTAGTACAGCGGAACAGGAACGGTGTCAATACCGTAATGTACTTAAACCGTGGTAAAGCTCAAACAGTATACCAACCCCTACAGTTACATTAACTCCAAACAGTAAATGGCACCAATTCTTTATGTATACTGTACTTTGGCTTACAATCTTAGTAACAGAAGCACAGGCTCTACCAGCGTTTCCTTGTTTGTAGTGTACAGTTGTGAGTTTTCAATATATCGCTTTGTGGTGAGAGTTTCCAAAGATGGAGGAGAGCTTTCTGTGCCTTCCAGTAGTACCAAAAATCGGATGAAAATATTCAGACAGTTTCATTGAAGGGAAAGCTGGCGCCAAACAGAATCATAAGCAAAAGATAGGAGCAAAAATACGCGGTTATGGAACTGAAAGACAAACCTTTCTGTTTACTGTGCAAACACAAGTTTGAGTATTCCTCGTACTGGTAAACGGAAGCACCTTATCTCCACAAATCATACTGGTTTTGCAGATACATTTCCACTGCAGTCTCCTGAACAGGATGTTATAATTGCCAGCTTGAAACAGCTGATCACTCGGCAAGCAACCCTAGAGACATCCATGATTGAAACCGAAATGATTACATTGGCTAGCTTTTAGGTCGCTTGGCCATTTGCAAAGAAAAAACTACAATTTTCTGATGTTGAATTAGTGAGAGATTGCATTCTCCAATCCACGAAGATTCTTACAGCTGATAAGCCGAAGCAATTTATAGCTCAACTGTAACACAGCCACGTGCAGGGTCAAATGTGCTGGGTTTGCTTAAACTTTGTCTGCCCAGTTCTACTGCCTTTAGCACTGCGCTCAATGAAAGCACTGACATTTGTGATGCAGCACAGTCGAGTGTCTGGGTTCAGATCAGGAAAGCTTTCAGATATTGGCTTCATACTCTGCTGTGTAACAATTCTCCCACACATACATACATACATGCAGGCACGTATTGTTCCTCATGAGCTTATATTTGCAATAATGAGTTAGCAATGTTTCAAAAGCATAACCACATGTGCTACATATTTAAAAATGTTGAGGTTTTTAGCATCCGATTTTCATAGTAGGTATCAAAAGCATGTCTAAGCAAAGAGGAACAAATTCAGATCATTTTGATGTGAACGTATGCATGTGAGAGCCATCATATTGTACTCATTGTATTAACATGTAGAATAATATAGGATATATTTCCCATGATGCCTGACTTATGGGACACCTTGTAGTTTAAAACTGAACAGGATTGTGCAACACTGCAGCTTTGCTGGGGATTATTCATAGGGCAATGCGAGAAGCATCACGTTGCCTCTGCACGTGGTGTCCCTGCTCTAGCGACTGAGAGAATACACTGGTGCCTCATTTTCAGTGTGGTCCAGACTCAGTCGCTTCTATTCACTAGTCGTCAACAGCATCAACTCCGAGTCACAAGTTCACCTTCAACTGTGACCAAAAGCAATTCTCAACCACACGCTATGTGGAAACATACAGTACAATGAGATTTTGTGGTCTCAACCCACTTCCTTGTAAACAGGTGTTTGTATTTCTAAAACAACTGTAACAACTGCCTCTCATGTGTGGTCTCCTAGAAATGCTAACATATAGACAGGAGAAATGGAGGCAAACTATTCTTGCGTGAAATTATACAACCTTTAATAGACACATTTACAAATGCTAGTAAATTGCGACAACACAATAAATCCATATTGAAGTGGAGGCAAAATAATATAAACAGGTTACTCTGAAATTAGGCTGTACATTATTAAGTACAGGTATGTGGCATAGTTTAAAATTATTACAATGCTCAAGGGTGTTTCAGCCAATTGGAGCAGAGATATCCATTAATGTGTTATGTAGAAACAGCACAAATCCTACCCAAACATGGTAAATGTAGCCTTGACCATGCAGATATACTGTTAAACGTGTAATTACAGCCATGAAGTCATACTACCCCAGATGAATCTTGCATCGCAACTGAATTACACAGAACTTGTGTTACACACAGCACATCTGTGACAAAGAACCATAAACTTGAATATCCAAATCACTGCATAAATGAAATAATTGAGCAGCATTACCGGATAACTTCAAGAATGATTACACACTTTCTGAATCAATGCTGGACAGATGTAAATATTGTTAGTAGCTAGGTGCTGCTACTTGATTATTCCACATACATACACACACTACCCTCCAACTGGGACGGATGCAGAACAAACTGGGTCGGACAACAAACTGGGTTAATTCTTCCACAGGAAAGAAAATGCTTTTCTGCAGTGAAGGCGACAGCCAATACTGGTTCTTTAAAACACTTCATGTCACAAACAAGTGGTCCGAGTGTGGTATATCTGTAACTTCAAAATCACACAACCATAAATACCGAGATAAATATTCAAAATCACATTTGTCCGTGAATGCAGTGCTCCATAGCTGATATTGAAAATATCAGCTCTTTATTAGTTTATGACAAAACGCAATCTGGAAAATATGACAATGCTCCTAATTGCTTCCTGAGAGATATAACAGTGTTTAAAGAGGTCACATCCTAGCAGAAGCATTCCTGTTTGGCTCACACAATGACGTAGTGGAAATCAAGATTGAAAGGGGGGGGGGGGCGTGGCACTACTTACATTATGCATCATGCTGCGCAGAATGAGAACTGCTGGAGAAAACTAAAGGTATTTGGCCAACACTGTACTGTTTTACTAAATCTGATAACTTTCCATTAAATAACAAAATAGCACACTTGCATGCGATACCAAACAAGCAGTAGTTGCTTGGCACTACTGCTAGAGCACCGTTGCCAGGAATCTCCCAGGCAGATTAAAAAAAAAAAAAAAAAAACACACCATAATACAACGATAGTAACCTTCAGGCTTGGACGCTGAGAGCAATGAACTACAAATAATTAAACGCTACCACTTGCTTCCTGTTGAGGTTTTGGAACAGAAAGGCTACAAACATGTTTCTGTTACCTGAACCAGTTTAAATTGTGCCATTGTATTGACCATTGATGATGTTTCCTTTCTTCTCTTGATTCAGTGCATGGTAAGCATACACCGGACTATCATGAAACGGTTAAATGTATCAACATTCCAACATTTAAGTCAGTACAGGGCCATTCTAAAATGCTTGCTTTTTAGCCCCTCGGTTGCAAAACATTGATACAGGGTAGGATACAATGAAGAAATTAGTCATTGTGTCTGATATTTTTACTTTCTAGATTCTAGATATTTTCACAAAGTTTTAGTTAAGCCTGTGAAGGTTTCAGGTATGTTATTTTGGAAAATGGCTTGGATAAATTAAATGCTGTGACTGACTAAACAAGTTCACATGACTGTGCAGGGTCAACAGCTTTGAAAAACAAAACAAAAAACACTTTGCAGCCATACTGACTGACTTGAGGCCAAATAGATAATCAAAATTTTATAGTCAAACACTATCAGAAATTAAATATAATTGTTAACAAAAATAAATCATTTGCAGTGAATTTATATATATATATATTTTTTTTTTACAATCTCAGTATCTTCATCTCCTCGGCCACGGCAATAGATCCTGTAAAGCCCCGGGCTCAAGTACCAAATTTAACCGGACTGCAGGATCTCAAAAGGGTGGAGATCGGTTGAGTTGGATCTTATTAACAAAAGGGAATGAGTATATTTATAAAAAAACAAAAAACACACACACACACACACACACACACACACACACACACACACACACACACACCACCACAACAACAACTTCTGTGGGTTCATATTTGGAAGAATATGGTATACAAAGTTAAACACATTACAGTAATTGCAGAGATCAGTGTATATTGTAATGCAGTGCGTAGTTTTATTCAGGTTGACTGATGTGACATTCTGCATGCCTGCCTCACTGACTGACTGGGAAACCAGGGAAGTTAAACTAGTGTTGAGAAGAGATGTAAGCAGCACGTTTGGCGGAATACAAAATAAAAGGTGCAGAGCTGATTATTGTACTAAAGAAACTACTTATCAAAGTGTATCAAAACGTGTAAATAAGCAGTTATATTTTTAGTTTTACAAACTGCACTTTTTAAAAAAACAAAACAAAAAAAACCTGAATATCAAAAAAATAAATGCATTTACTCAACAATATGTTTTTTCCAGCAAATATACAGCTTCTAAAAGACAAAGTATATTAACTAATTTTGCACTGGTGGAAGAATACAATATATAAAAAGAGAGAGGTCAGACTGGTGTGACCTTGGTGTGGGGAGAAAGGGTGGTGACTTATTTTCTAACTGATGATGTGTTATTAATTTACTCATGTCATCTGATTTAAAATTAAATGTGTGTTACCTGAAGATTATTCAGGTTTCTTAGAAATGTGAGTTGGGGGGAGAGGAGGTTAGGTTAGGTTAAGGTTTCATTTTGTTTCAAAGCAAACAAAAAATATGACCTTCCTGAAATTTTGCACAGACAAACCCGAGACCTTGACCTTTTCTTGATAATTTGAGATTTTTATTTTTGTGGCTTCACCCCGTGGTCAAAGGTCAAAAACTGTGCAAGGTGTGACTTCCTTTTGTTTTCTTCCAAATGTACCCAAGGGTGTGTTCACACTGGGTCCGCTTAGGGGATTTGGTTCACACACGGTACATTTGGTGTGAAGTGTGAACAACAAAGTCTGCTTGGGAAACAAACCGTACCGAGTCCACCTGAACAGAAACTGTATCAATGTGCTCAGCAAGTTAATAGAGTAATTGCGTAAACTGCATTATTCTCCTACTGTAGGCATTCAATAAACATATTAATTAATTAGTGAAGTGCTCCCCCACTTTCTTATAATCCCTGGCAGTTTTTAAGCATGAAGGCATAACCGATTAAAATGGACCATGCCTACTAATGTTAAAACTGAATCCATTTATTCCAAAATTTTTAAAGCAAATCTTAGTGGTTATTTCTCTTCTTTGACGATCCACCCTTTACCCAGAAACAAAAAATACTGCAGTGTCCTCAAAAAACATTCTTGAAAAGGGGTTGCTATGGAGACGAGTACAGTATAATTCTCTCACAGTGGCCGTTTTTCGAAGACCTTCAAAAAAACACGATTTATGCAAGTGCTTTCGTTTCTGCAATTCAGAGAAAAATATATACAGCCTATATGTAAAAACACATATTCACTTTCCAGTATTAAAAACACTTAAAAAAATAAAATAATAATAATAATTAAATAAATAGATTGGTTTCACATACCCTGATTTTCCATAATCTTAGACAGGAATGTTACCTATAGTACTTATTTGTGTTCGTCGGGGTCTGTGAAACCAGCTGTTAATGCTTGCATACAGTAAAATATCACCTTCAGATCTGTTGTTTGTGACGCCAAGTATCCAGTATTGTCTATGTTCCATGCCCTGTATATAATTTATAAGCCTAGTCCAGTATTTCCTTTGTCACATCAGTGTTACAATTCTAATAGCGAGGCACTCAAAACTGCAATATTAAGTCTATGGTTTAGAATCGAGTGATGCCGCAACTCTGGGCAAATTACGCTCAGGCAGTTATCTATGCTATTACTCGGAGAGCAAAATGTTATATTGTCATTTACAGCCTTAACTGATATTAGCTGCAGCAAAGGAACCGTCTCAGTATCATGCAAGCTGACTGCAATGACATTTCAAGTTGTAAACAGTACTTTTAGCCAGCAATGTCTTTATATTAAGACTCTCATAGAAGCATTGGTAACTTTACCACAGAACCTTGCAAGTCATTTAGTTATTTTTGTCCAATTGTAAATCACAAATACAAACACATGGGAAACTCACTTGGTGAAAAACATGTACTTGTATAGTCGTGCTTTGAGTCGCATCAGTCTCATGTCAGCTTTGTTTTCTGTTGCTTGACTTATTGTATTACGTACTATTGTTGAAAATATAATGACAAAAAAAGAATGTGCGCTCTTGTCATACGATAGGCCAGCTAGAATCAAACTCGCAGCGTTTTCTGTAATTAGCATCATGCCTAATAGAATATATGGAAGGCAGTATTTTACATTATTGTAATTTTTATAATACCCTGAGCATAGGATAAATGTGCCAATACAGTAGCTGTGTCAATTTGCCAAAACTGTTCAGATGATGGAAGTTTGCCAGCTTATGAGAAGGATTAAGCTATACATTCACTGTGGGCATCATTTGGATGCGAACTTTAAGCAAACAAAGGAAGTACAAAAGCAAAGCCTGAATTCTTACTAAACCAAAGTCTGCTAGCTTATAAAAGCCCAGAACACACTGCCCGCATCTCAATGGAAGAGGTTGCGTCACAAAAAAAAAATATATATATATCTTTCCACACACTGCCCAATGAAATCACAGGAAGGGATGCACAATGTTTTTTTTTTTTTTTTAATTTAGTAGTCGCCAATTGTTTTTATCATTTTTCTCCCCAATATGGAATAGCCAATTATTTTTAGGCTCAGCTCACCGCTACCACCCCTGTGCTGACTCAGAAGCGGCGAAGACGAACACACGCTGTCCTCCGAAGCGTGTGATGCCAGGACAACACAGCACTGGGCAGCTTACAGGCAAGCCCTCAGGTGCCCGTCCAGACAAGGGTCGCTGGTGTGCGGTGAACCGAGGACACCCTGACCGACCTAAGCCCTTTTTATGACAGAAAAAAAGGCAAGCACATCATTCTGAAATGCCTCGCTTAAACAGTGCCCAACTTGCTGTAAATGTTGTGTAGTGATTTTTATATAGTTTGTATATAGTATATATTTTTTGTTGCGACTGTGTGGAATGTAATAAGAGAACCAAAAACGGCGAGTCTTTTTCCCTTTCATTTTACGACACCATTTCCACATTTGTTTTATTTGAAGTGTTTAAAGTTAAATTTCAGTTTTTGTTTGGTTTCGTTCAGCTACAATAAGGCACAAGTAAACCTCATGTTATTACTTTATGAAAACAGGTCTATGGCCACTGTTTACTGTGAAGAAACGGCAATGGCAAGAAATTAAAAAAAATAATAATAATAATGGTCACGCTAGCCTTTAAAAATGTGCATTTGTAAAAAGCAAACCATCTCAAAATCTGTGTTTTCAACCATAACATCTGCATATTGCATCAACATAGTTATATTATTTTCTAATGTAAGTATTTCAGATTAACAAAGGTTAACATGCAAAACAGTACACAGTATAAATAATGGTAGTAGAAATAGACAAAGACAAGCTTACCATGAAATGTTTTCTTTTGAAAATCCCCCCCATTCACGACATAAAAATCAGTGTTGTAGAACATGTACCAGTGTCTCTGCGGGTGGCTGTCAACATCACAACTATTTACAGTTTTGCAGTTTAAATTTTCCTTTTAGCACACAAGTCAAAAAATGACTCGTGTTCTTTCCAAATCCAAATCCTTAATTCTCAGGAGCTTCCACTGAAATTGTCATGTTTTAGATGATCCTCATGTAAACGAGAGCGTTTGCTGGTCTGCACTCTGTTCTGACAGCTAAAACCCAGTTCTGCTGGTACACAAGATACAGGTATCGTAATTGCAATTGCTGCAAGTTTTGCAAAAGCAGGAAAGATAACAGAATAGTTCTCAATTAAAACCCTGCAGGCCTCACCCATGGTCTTAAAACCATGATTTTTGAGAATGCGTTTTATTTGTCCAAATTCTTGGCTGAGTCTCAACAGGTAAGATGGTCTGATACAGATTACTGATTTGCTCTAATACCAGGGATGTGCACAGTGCTACATGGGATACCGAGAACTCTGCTGCTTTTTTTTTTTTTTTTTTTTAAAGTATGCAGTGGAACAATTTTTACATGTTGCACTGCATAAAACTACTTCGTAATATAAACAAAATTACTGGATAGGGATGAAAAGGGGATCTGTTGCATTTTACATCTGTGTTTTAGAAACGCACTGCTGTTATTTTTTTGCATTTTATTAATTTCCTGCGTATATAACAGAGAATTCTGCATAAACGTGATCTGTGAAATGTTGTGTCAACTTTATGTACTATTTATTTCTGGAATTAACAAAACAACATTTAACTTGAACTGCTATTTGGCATCCGCTGTTTTGTAGTTAAATCACTGGGGTAAAGTAAGGCCTACACAACGTATTCTTTACTCCTAGGATATTTCTCTACTTTGACATGTTACTGTAACGTCTTGCTGTAAAACACAGGCCATGCCCCCCTGCTATGCTGTCCCTGCCTTTCGTTCTGAACAATATAATGGCTTATTACTTTTTGAAAACAAACAAATATCCTAACAAATATTTAAATTATGAGCGGATATCTGAACATGAGAACCAGCATTTGTCCACACAAACAACAACACCACCACCACCACCATATACAAACCGAAGTATATTGAAATTATATATATTGGATAATTATTGTTTTGCTGAAATAAAAAATTTAATTAAATTAAAAAAAAGTGCAAGTAACTATGACATGGTTCAAGTAGCAGAGATAGTGAACAAAACACAATCTTGAGAAGTGCATCAATTTCTGTTTTCATTTATTTTTGTGTAATACATTCTCACTACCTTACGTACTTCTGAGTTTTAACTAGTAAAACGTGTGCTTTCACAAAAGGGGGTTAGAATGTGTCTGCTTAAAAACAGCATGCCATGTGTTTCCTGAATCGAGTGTCCAGCAGTGCACCATAATAAAACTGTAAATCCTTTGCAACTGTAAATTTCAAGAACTGTGAAACTATATATTGTCTCTAACATTATGTACATGCAGCTGTTCATCATTGTGATGCAGAGCACTCTCCACTGCCTGACAAAGTTTCTATTTCGATTTTTTATTTCAAAGCCGCGTTGTTTGTACAGGTTTTGTAACAGCGGTTAGCAAACTACAGTTACGCAGACTGAACAATTAATTTGACCACTACCGTTATTAAACTCCAGCCATAGGTAAATCTTCAGCCAGTTTGCCTGAAAATGTTTCTCTTCACCCACTGACATCGCTTACTTGTGCTGTTGTATCACTAAGGCTGTATCTAAGCCTCTAGTCTATGTATTAGTCAGTGGTGTGTATTAATCACAATACCCTGAATATAATTTTTTTTTTTTTTTGCCAAAAATTACCCTTTGTATTTCTTTATGAAAGCTTGTTTCATGAATATGAAATAGTCTTGGTGCCCGTGAATCTTCATGCCCAACGAAGGCAACATTGCCTTGCCCTTCATGACCTTAACTGCCCTGCATTTCACTGACAATTTCGTAGTAAGCACGGTATTCACGCTGTGCTACACAGTTGTCTTCAAACAGTAGAATGGCCTCAAACACTTATTAGCTATGCCGAGATACTTCGCTGGATTTGGGTCAAAGACCCGACAGGCATTGAAAAATGCAGGTTGACAAAATCAGGCAGTAGAGTTGCACTGCATTTCAATTTTTTCAGCCCTGTCAATTGATTTAAAGTGTGAATGGCTACATTGCAAAGTAAGACAACCAAGCTAATTAAACTGTGAATAAGGTGGGGGTTTTTTGGTTAAGGTGGAATTTCAGGTTGTGTTGGTAAAGTTCAATGTTCTCTATTAAAATCACGGAATCCGTGACCACCATAACTTAATCCCAGCCTTACTGATAAGCAACCAAGTAAACGTGCGATGTGACATTTGCGCAGCAGTTTCTGAAGGACCCTTAAACTGGTTACTAAGCAACCAGGCTCAGAGCTTTTATGATTTCAGTTAAAATGCCACAATAAACTGTGAGTGAAACACAGTATTATTTAAGAACTATTAACTGATTAAAAAAATTAACAGGAACACACACATGGTACTGAAATACTACTTCATAAATGTTCAGGGAGTAGCCACCATTTATTCATGTAATAAAAAGTGTAGTATTATACCCCTTCAACGTAGCAGAACCTCCAAAATAGTAGATGCAGTTGGCATCTCTGCACTAACCGACGCGAGGGAATCCCATCGCAAACCCGATGCGACTGAAAAATCATGTCGTTATTGATCACATTGGACAAGTCCAGGGCTTTAGAGAGAGAAAAATAACTGGATCAGGTCTCTTTGAATATGGGACACCTGTATCTGTTCCAAAGTTCTGCCAATTCATTAACATCACAAAAAGAAATACCACGCTAGCATTTGTAAATAAGCTTCAGGAGTGTAACTCGCTCTCACTGACCGGCTGGCTGCTGTGTGTAAACCAATAGCTCTGTGTCCTCCAAACGCCTTTAATGTGCCAGTTTCCAACAAGCTAAATGCAGGCATAAATTAACCAAGAACCAAAAGATTATTACCACAATAAAAAAAGAGAGTGACTAGTAACAATGTATTAAGCTAATGAGGTCAGAAAATTGATTTTAAAGCAATGGTTAGCACGTATGTACAGTTTTAAACACCAGTTCTATGAATGTTGCCTTTTTTTTTTAAATGAGGTTTCAAATTAAATGCTACCTATGTAAACTGATACATTTCTGTGCTGTAGGTTAGTTTCACTCCAATGGTCTTGCTTTAACCAGACCATGTGACCAACAGAACAGGAAGTTTTGTGTTTTTTTTAATTTAGAAAAAAAAAAATTAAAAATCCCCCCCAAAAATTATAAATAAATAAATAAAAAATAAATATAATAAAACTAGCAAAGAGACAAAATATTTTACACCTGGCAGTGTTATTGGTTGTTCAAAATGATAAGAAAAAACGTAATTGGTTTTACTGCCCTGGTATGTGCCCTTTTAACACAAACAGACACGAAACAAAATGCTATCGTAGGAAGTATCCAACGGCGCCACCCTACCAGAATCCAAAAATAGGTCACTATTCTAGTGCCTGTATCCCTGCCACTGCAAGCTTCCTTTACCTTATCATTTTAACTAGTGGAATACATGATTTTGTTTTTATTCTGCAAAGCCTCCTGCATTCCGCATTAAGTTTACAAATTACTGACAGTTTGTATTTGCAGTGGTTTTAGAGGAAGTGGAGTATTGTGAACAGATACAGAGGTAAACACAATTTTAGACCAAAATATGCTAAAAAAACGTGAAGGACCAGCCGAGGGTGACATCTCCTCAAGGAGCATTACCAGGCCGAGTCATGAGACCTTTCTTTCTGGAAGTGCCGTCACTCATCTCCCTACATCAGAAGACCTTTTTTTTCAGGGAGCTAAGAGAGCAGGGGAGCAGAATGGAACAGCCAGCTTACGCACTTAGAAGCCTGCGCCTTCAGAAAACGCACTGCAAAGCAAAACACTGCGTCAGTACTGGCTCTTCTCCAAAATGTCACTAGTGCGCCAACTGAAGCCTTGCTTTTGCAAGTATTCACATTTTGTAAGACGAGGTAAAATAAAGGTCACAAATCTCTGACTGAATCCTTGTTCTGGCAGAACTAGCCTCATCTCAGCTAAATTCTCCTTTCTCTGGTGAAAATCAGCAGTTTTTTGGTTTTAGTTTTTTCTAAAGCTCACCAAGTTGCTAAGCAACACAGGCACACAGTTACAGACACAAAATAAAACTCCCTGAAACAGAATAACCTAATTTCTCGCTACCAGACAACAGCGTGACTATCAGGTTTACAACACTCGGGCAACAGTGGATCAGTTAATGAATCCATTCAGTTTCCCCAGCAGTCCAAAAACAACTATGACAGCGAGAGCTCGATGGCTCGAGTCAGAACTGAACACCCATCCAGCTGTACAGCATTACACGCTCACCACTACAGCCTCAAAGCACATACCAGACGAAGGGTATAGCTATTACTTACACTATGACGTCTGGACAAATAAGTATTTTCAGTTTTAAAAAACTGAAGCACATTAACTGAAAATGATACAATCTTAAAAGTTATTAACCCAAGTACAGTCAACCCTCTTTATACCGCCAGCTAAAGGCCATGGGCAAAAACGGGCAATAAGCGAGGGTGGCGTTATAGTGAGAGTCAACAAAAAAAAACAACCTACACACACAACCTTCTATGTTTGCAATAAATACAAACGTTTTATTTTTTTTAGTTAAACAATTACAGTATCTCCAGGCCATTTTAATAAAACATTATTTTTTTTTTTAAACTACAGTACTAGTTCTACCAACGAATTAGGAAAGGTTAACTGCATAACTTTGTTGTTTTAAATTGGCCATGATTATTTTGCTGGTGCTAAAATGAGGGAAACTACAATGCTTATATTTACGTTTGCTTGGCTTGGGAAGTTGGGTGGGTGGCAGACTGGTGTGTGGCAGACTGGGGGGTGGCGATATAATGGATAAAAATAGCACTGTTTTATATTTGTGACATTTGTTCAGAGAGAATAGCTGGCGGTATGCGAGGGTGGTGTTATAAAGGGGGGGGGGGGCATAAGAGGTTGTGTTGGTCTGGAATAGGTACTGCCTCTACAGCCATTTAGTGCAATAGTCCTGCAACACTAACAAATACCTGTTACACTGGCTGATATTGGAACTTCTACTATAGTAACTGCTATCATTTCCCAGGGCTTGACAACTGGCAGGCTGACCAATGGAGCAGTAGATGACATTGTGGCTTTAGCTCGTTGACAAGCTTCACACATCTGGAAGTGTAGTAGACGGTTCCAATGATTTCTTGACCGCTTGGTGGCCTGCAGGGGCAGCATCATGGAAGCCACATAAGAGGTTGTGTTGGAGTGGCTCCAGTATCACTATTGTTGCAACAACTAGGCCCTCTGGGTTCAGATAGTAGCATCTGTGTTGCTTGCCAACAATGACCCTGAGTCGAGGCCATAGTTGGGCATATCAGCGTAAGAGAAAATACTTCCAATCAGTAGGTTTCTTTCCACTTTCAACAGCTTCAATGATCTTGCAGATAACTGGGTCATCCTTCTGGAGTGTTTAATGGCTCTAATGTCATTTCCAATTCCATCATTGTCGCTGCAATACGGTCTACCTACACACAGGTTTGTAGCTGCCTGGACATGTCTGCATTTATATTTTCACACCCCTTTCTTGTACTTGTTGGTAAAATGAAACTCTTGAACTGCCACAGACCATTGTCGTAACATTCCTCCCATTTTCTGTGACTTAACCATTGTTGAAGCTGGTGGTCTGTAAGCAGACTAAAACACTGGCCGAGCATTTTACGAAGTTTTAAAAATGAGTGGCATGTAACATAGGAGTGAAAAACTAAAGGATTAAATAACGGAAGAATAAAGAAAAAACAAACAATTAAGGACTACAGTAGCTCTTAAACATCTCATTACAAAAATGTAAAAAAAAAAAAACAAACGCTCAAGCATTTTGGAAAGTAACCGAACACACTAATTTCATACAGTACATAAAAAGCAAAAGCCCCGGGAAAAAAACTAAATTTACATAAAACTTGAAAATAGCTAAAAATAAACACAGAAAAATAGAAGCCCTAATTATATACCACATTTCAGCACAGTGTAGAGAGTGACAAAGGCAATTTGGACATTCATGAGCTATATGACCATATCCTTGACATTCACAACACTGGGGGCCTCTGGGTATAGGTTTGTTGTTTTTTTTACAGAAGTTAAGTGTTCATATTGCTGCGCCATGTTTGCAACAGCTGCTTCTAATCGGGTTCCCATGAGGGCAGCAGTGCAGCCATGGTGTTAGCATTGGATATCACGATTATATGGAGGCATTCTTTTATCCAACAGCAATAACAACTAACCAAAACATGGTTAAAGTATGCAGTACCTATTGGTAAACAGACAATAAGCAGATATTATGCTTTATAGTAATCAATGCCAAAAATGTTAAGAAAAAAAAATATTTCCTTTTGCTTGAAGGTATGTGGTGCACAAAAGTATTGTCTTCCTCATAAAAGCAAACTTGTGTTTTTCCCTTAATGTTTCAGCTTTTACATAAAGTAACTTGTGCTAAGCAGGATTTTCCATTAGTTATCTGCAATATTAAATACAGCACAATATTAAAATACCTGAAAGAATATTCTGAGTGGGAATATCATAAAACCATTTCAATACATGAAATACACATGTACAGTACAATACGCCATCATTGACTTATTCAGATGTTCCTTTATGTATCAACATAAACAATCTGCTTCAGCTTCACTAGACTGTTCCTTCGATGACAGAGCCATATTTATAAAACTTTCCATCTGCTTTATCGTGGCAGTAATTGTGTTCACATGACAATATTTTATCCAGCGATTCATATATGATCGTGATGTTAGAATAACAAGCCATTGGAGACCAATTTTCTCATATTTTAGCATTTATCAGTAGCATAATTACCACGTACCTCTGACCACACAGGGAATAATGTGTGTCTTGTTCAGTCTAGCTTCCTAGTTTACTCATGTTTTTAACCCAGTTATTACACTGATAATTACTAGAATTGATTACACTTCATTTAACTTCTCTACCAAACTACAACATAACTACATGTTCTCCTACATTTATTAATTTCCTCTACTAGGGCAATTATTAGTTGCTATTGCATGATTGCTGTTACCAGTACAGAAACTATTATCCAAGTTATTAATTACTGTAACCATGCTGTCGTTAGGCTATAGTTATGCGATTGGCAGAGGTGGCAATATTAGCAGCAGCGTTTGCCACTATATTGAGCACTGCTCTTCCTCTACAAATTTCTCCCATCGACTACTCCATTTTTGTTTTGGTTGTGAACGGACTCGTTATTTAGCCCTTGTTTTTAGATTATTTTAGTGATCAAGACCCTGTTGGTGGATCATCCCATTATCTAATAAATGTGGGCGAGTCTTCAGAATGGGAGAATGAAGGTGGCACAGATGCAGGGTCACATTGAGATGGAATGGCACGAGCCCTGCCTCCTCCTCAGGAGTTTGAACCCCTGGAGTTATAGATGTGGTTCTATCAAGAGCTTGAGCTCTCAGTTGATGGGCTCCATTTTCACAGAAGCAACTGCAATGACTTTGTCGGTAATATCCTGCCACATGTTTTCTGGATTGCCTCGGATACCATTCTCGTTCCAAACAATTGAGCTGCAGTGCCAATTACTTCATCTTCTAAAACGGTTGGGTCCTGGGGACTAAACAGAGGCTTTCACAGACTTTGTCAGAAGTCATAACGTCACAATGTAAACAGACGCCAAAAAATAAGGGCACAGCTCATTTGCATATAGCTAAAGATCAAATCTTAAGTAAAATCCTGCTCGTATTTTTTTTTTTTTCCATTGGCCGAAAAGCAACACTTTTAAACAAATGGCCATTAAAGTCATAGTTTTATATGTTAATATAAGCTTGTTTACCACAAAAGGGGGAAGAGATAAAATGCACTCCATCAAAACATAACCAGCATTGTCATGTAAATTCAAAGTGCTGCTGCTCTAGCATTGCTGGTCTACTGTATTGTTTCAGTGGCGTGAAATGAAAACCAGTACTGAGAATTTGAAGATCCACATCTATAATTAAAAAAAAAAGGTTTGATTTGTTGCAATTTGTATAAAATAACCTTCTTGATTTAATATTAATTATATATATATATATATATAGCTACACACACACAGTCACAATAACAGTTGCTAATCTTCAAACGAGTCTGAAACGAGGATAAAAATTGCAGGCAGTTGACAGCATTGTTGCTCCCAAGTCAGACCCTCTCTATCGCAAGATGGCCTGCAATTTGTGTTTTTGTGCTAGCAGTACTGATTGTGTAAACTGGATCGAATGTAAATGTTTTTTTTTAAAATAGGTTTTGCTGCTGCATAAACCCCATTCTTTAGGAAAGACTCATTGGTTTGCCGTTTCCATTCCTGACTTCACCATTAGCCATAATATCGTACATTGGTATTAAGCTCAAATTTAAGTCTCATTATGCTCTCTGTTGAACACGGAATGGCTCCACTTCCCCTATGCAATGGGAGACTTATTTCCATCACCGCCACCAAACTACTGTACAGTTAAAGCCATGACAAATACACCAAAAATATGTTTAGAAAAAAAAAAATTACTGTGCTTGTTTGTGACGAGACATTATAGTTTGTTTGATCTTTTTACTACACAGCAAATTACATTTCCAGGCACAAAATATTTTTCTTCAAACCGGTTACATTTTTACAACTTGACATTGTCCTGGCATGGATTTAGTACAGCAAGTGCCTGGATAGAACACCAAAGCATTAAGTCTCTATTACCAGAAAAACAAAAGTGGGGTTCAGATCATGTTAACAGAAAGTGACTTATATAATCAAACCTGACTGAGGGAATCTGCTGTGCACCAAGTGTAAAGCCAGCATCTCAAAGCCTTGCTTTTTGCCAAAGACCATCACAAAGACATTTTACTAGAGGAAAAACAAAACCATAACAAAAGTGTTAAACGGACTTCAAACGAATAAATGATTCACTCAACGTCCATGTACTACGGTGTTTCATTATTTATGTTCTCGGAATACCATGTTCAAAATAGACCATAACAACTCCTACACATTCAAAAATGTCAACTGTACTTCATAATAGCAGACGTACTGTAAGGAAAGTAACAGTTCAATATCAAACACCCCTTGTTTAAAATCCATAAAGTTAATTAATTAATTCTACATATGTTTAAAAATAACAATTAAACAATGTCTTCATACACAAACCTAGGTTGTGGTTCACAGCAAATGAAAAACCCTAAATAGACATTAAATAAATAAGGGTCTTATGCTTTTGTCTCTTACCTCTGTTTTTAAGCTGAAGTGTTGCAATTTTAAAATAAAATAATTCCTGGGTGACTAAATTATTCAACCATTTACAGGTCTCTCCACTATACTTCATCAAAAGCAGACCTTGATGGTATTCCAGTTTGTTTACATTCATTAATGATATTTCCCTTCCTCTTTCTTGCCTCCCTCTGTGAACCAATCAGTAGGGGTGTGTCTATACTGGTATTTTCTGAGAGCCTTTAAGAAATCCAAAGTTGTTGTCTGACCTTTCTTTTATCCTTTCGATATGAAACTTTTTTTTCACTTTTTAGTTTCCATAGAAATGCGCCATATCCCAGTTTTCCGCAGAGGTAGCTCAAGTTCAAGGAAATGAAAGGTCACATTTACATGACAAATCAGTTGCATTTGCTAGTTTTGCAACACAGTTTCATTGTCAGTTTAAGGCCTAGGTATGGCAGTAAAAATGTCAGCTGCCCATTGAGAGAGAAATTCGCTCTCAATCAGCTTTTAAAACACTCAATGCAGAATATAATTGGTACTGAATTGTAAATTGTAAAATATTACAGACGCGTCTTCTTTTGAAATCAGCACATTAATAAATATTTGTTGGTGTTTTGATTTATTTAATACTTGCCTACAAATACTTCAGGGCAATTACTCGGTAAACAGCAGTATCAGCACAGCCCTAGCAATTAGACATGCTCTTGCAATTACCTGCAGCAGCGACAGGTAATTATATACATGCTCTGTTGTAGCTCAAGATGCAAAATACGAACAAACAGTAAACAACAAAAAAAGGTAACTTTTCCTCCGGATATGGTATTTTTGTTATCAACAAAACTATGAAACACTGAAGAAATTCCTTTTATCCGTTTGTTTTGTTACTACTGCCCATTCTACTGAATCTTATCACCTAAAATTGACAGTAAAAAAGGCATGTCTACTAAAGTACTTTCTGCAATATAAATGGTTACTATAATACATGACTCATTTATTAATGCAATTTGCCAATGATTCAATACATGTTCCACAAATATGTTATTCTATTTAACACCTTTTATTAGCCCTCTCCGTGTTCAAAATTGTAGGTTAGAATATTTAGGGACTGTAACCAACTGACACAGTAATCCAACTAAAATTCTTCACTCAAAAAACAATATTTCTTGTGTTGACCGTCTTAGGGCAGTGTGTACCTGTCTACTGTAATCTGCTCCAGTACATGGCATGAGAATAAAACTTATTGCCCCTTCGAAATGTTGAAATCACTTCTAGATAATGCCGAGGTTAACGCACTACTTTGGAAACAAAGTACTTGAACTAGCACTCACTGATACACGTTTGGTACATTCGGGTATTCGGGCCTATTGAAAGAAAAAATCCGACCACCACCCACCCACTATACTGTAATTAACATGTCTGGTCATAACACACTGTAGTTAAATGTTACTGGAACGTGACTTATACGATTTCAGTGGCTAAACTGTCACATTTCACTTTTGCACCAATTGGCATGCTTTCTTAGCTTAAGTACATTCTAGTCTGATTTTACAACAAGCTTTTCAAAAAGGGCCTTACCCGTGTCTGTTAAACCCTTGCAATGTGCTATGCACAGGTCGGGGGCAGTCCAAGTGGAAACCGATCATCATGTTGTTTTGTACACACTTTGCACAACGTAATCGATTGACAACCGATACACGTGCAACTTGCATTGTCAAATGGTCTAAATGTATACCCTCGCCCCACCCCACGTTTTTTTTTTTTTAAAGAAAACATAGGATACAGTTTAACTTTTTTTTTTTGCAGTGTGATTGATGGTTTGGCAGCTCACCGCTTGTGTCCAAAGTTTGTCTGTTTATATATGCCCATAAGTACTGCAAAACTTTAAAATTGTTCCACCTTCTTTGTACTTACTAAAATATAAACTGCATGTAAAATTCTACAAATATTTTAAAATGTAGCAATAACAAATATGCAAAAAGTGTATATTATATATATATATATATATATATATATATATATATATATATATATATATATATATATATATATATATATATTATATATATATATATACAGATTTGAAAACAAACACACCGTTAGAAAATGTTACTCACGTATCACCCAAAAACTTGATTAACACGTCGGCTATTAATGTTGCCTACCAAAACGTGCAAATTACTGTTTATGTATCCTGGAGCCAACTTTTTTTTTTTTCTTCCAATTAATATTTCCTACAACAAAACAATGCTGTCTTTTGTCATTCGTATTTGTAGGTAGGCCTGCGATAAAACCAAAAGATGTAATGTTCACAATTGCCAGAATGTGTGGATTAAAGCGAATGCTCAGGCAAACTGCTGGCACATACCGCATCTCCCTCTTTTTTTGTGCAAGAAGCTTAGCACATCTGTATCAAAACAGGAAGCGAAGTCATGGCACGTTTCATCTGGATAATTGTGTTTAAAAAAACAAAACAACAACAACATACAAATCAAAACATAGGCGCTTACCTGTTTCCCCCTGTAAAACAATCTCTGTTGGTCAGGGCTCACGTTGAAGCTCTCGTGGATTTTCAATCTTAAACATTCAATTTTCGTTAATCTAGATAGATCGTCTATGGTTCGGGTCTCTTTACCGTCTATGGTCCGAACCTGGATCCACATGTTTTCCACTACTATGCAACTGCTAACAATGTCGCTGAAACCAATTTGCAAAAAAAAAAATAGAGGGTGTGAAAAAAGGAAATAATACGAAAAAGATTACAGCTCCATGGCAGTTCTGATCTGCAGGGGAGTGTGTTTATTGCTAGGAACTGCTCTCACAAGGGGGTCACGGCGCCAAGCTAAATCTCGCGAAATAAACGCCAGCACAAATGTACTTTTAAAGAGACAGGCTCGCTTTTACATTTTGGGTTTAAATTGATGTGACCAACACAACGAAATATTACAGACGCGGCAAAATGTGAAAAAAGATTGCAAGCAGCGCGTTCAGTTGCTCGGAGACTTCTGGATTCTAGCTAATAATTAAAGTAGTGTAGGGTAAACCTGAAATAAAATAGCTACACTTTTCAGCCATGCCTCAAGTGACAACAACTGCACCCTTGCATATTAAAATTAAACTGACTCTGTATTATAACTAATTGCAATTTAATTGTAAAAGTTTAATACATTCCTATTCAGTTGCAATTCATACTAACTGTTTACTGTGCTTAACTTAATTATGATTACATTGTAACTGCACCATATTTAACTTTAGTGGGGCTGTAGTTAATCTGTAACTGCAGTGTTTGAGCCATACATATCATTTATTGAGCTCCAAAGTATGTCTCTTCTAATTTAGATGTAAAGAGGTATACCATCTTCCTGCAGGGGTTTAAAAAGACTGCAAGACCAAAGTCCTGTCTTTGGTAAAATGTACAATCAAAAATTTAAAAAAAAAAAAGCACTAATAAACAATTAGCACTACTTATTTTTTTATGTCGTTTTTTTCATTTTCTTTTTTTTTAGTTTCCATAAACTAAACCTTTAAAGGTGACAGTGTGAAATGCTTTGACTCCCTACCCTTTTACCTTTTTCTAAACAGGCTGTCCAGAAACGTTTTGGTCAGATATCACTTCTTTGCTGTTGTTGTTGTTTACAATGTTTTCAAATGTAAAAAAAAAGCTTGTCAGGGGGAGGTATTCAACTATAGACTTAGCGTTAGACTAACTAGGTCATGTTCATTCCATGCGCCCCCAAGTGGCCATGAGGTAATTAAACATTAAGAAAACATAAGGAAACTGTCCTCTGACAACAACATTATCTCCCACCTTTCTGACTGCTTATTTCAGATACCAAAATATTGTTTTGCAATGCAATGTTAGAGTGTCTAGATCTGTTCAAAAACATAATGGCATGCCATCATTACGTTATGGCAAAAAGATTGAAAATTGGTGCATATATAGCCAAAGAATGTAGTCTCCATCCATTCTAACTCATCTTGACTCAGACAACCATGACTGCCAATAGAATATCAGCATGAAAAACTCTGCTGTACTCCTATGATACAGCCCAGAATAGACAGATGGGGGTATAAATGTATATTACAGTCAAACTTAAGATATCATTAAAGTCAAATTAAAGTTAGTGCAATGTGATGCCGGGTAAGCAAAAAGACGCCAGTTTTTAAAAAACTTATTTGTGACACTTTGGCACCTATTCAAAATGCTTTAACTCATGGGTTATTTAAAAAATATGTATATACTGTGTACAATGTACCCCATTTTGTAGATAAGTTTAAAAAAGCATGGAAAAGTAATACTATATATATATATATAACTTTAAGAAGAACAGGAAGAGGAAGAGGAAGAACAACAAGATTTTTCCACATTCGACTGCCCATCTCTCTTAATATATCCATGGATATCAAAATGGTTTTCTATTAAAAATGTCAAGAGTGTTTAGAGCTATCTAGAACAATTATTTGAATGGCGCTGAAACAACTGAGATAGCTGTGGCAATACCCTAGATTCTGTCCTGTGTTCTGACTTGGCCTGAGTAACTACAATGACTACCAATGTGAACAAGAATGCTTGGTCCTTTTTTTTATAGCTATCCCATATTTATACAACTGAGCACTTTATTCTTTTTCCCACCAAAACTAAACATATGAAAAACACTATTACAGAATATGAAATTCTAGATAATGAATCGTGTTATCAATTAAAAATGACATATCACAGTTCACATTTATTTCCCCCTCCTCACTCCTCTATTTCATGCCTGGGGTCACTAAACAATAAACATTTTAAACACATTTTCTGATACCCTTTCTTCATAACATGACAACCTTTCTTCATAAATCCGTCTTCATTTACTATATGAAAATGAAGTAGATTTATATGGCACTTACTTCCTGTCAATCACAAGAATAGTCATGGGATGTTAAATATTTAATTGTGAAGTCCCATGTTTGTTTAAAAGTATCAATTTTACCCAGAGCTCAAGGTTAACATTGTCTAGTAGCATAGTCCACCAAGCAACACGTTTTGGTCAGATTATTTCGAAAGTACAAAGAGACAAGAAAATGTATGATTTTGAAAGGTGGTGGGGGCACTGGCCCAAGAACCCCAAGAATAGGGAGGACGAAACAATGTTCAATATAGCTCCAGCACAAAATAACATTTAAAAGGTTAGTCAAGACACCTATTCAATGTATCTTTATTATTATTTTGCATGGCCTCCTTTGGTTTCTTTACAGTTTCTAAATTACATGCACGTACAAGCCTTTTGCAGTCTGGGGGAATATATATTTCCATGAATCTCAACAGATTCTTGACTGCACACTACTTAAAGGCTGCTTTCTTTTCACCTCTACAACTCAATCCAGCAGTACTCCAACTGGAGATTGACAGTGCCGTTGAACCAAAAAAAAAATAATTGGTGTTTACATCCCTGTATCAAAGCATTTCATCAAAATCAACAGTTATTGAATGCTACTATGAGAAATAATATTGAAATAAGTAGAGGATGTCAAATATAGGCAACACGTTACATGCAGATTGAGAGCATAATTGTTTCAGTGTCAGAGCTGTAGCCATCCTTTGGAAAACATCTCCGGTAATGACTGCTTGAGCAGAGGTCAGTGAACTCTGTGGCATGATCATGTTGATGATGCAGGTGTACAATCACATCTGAACCTTGGGGCTAAAGAGCTAATTAGATTATTCCAAGACCTTTAGGGGATAATCATAAAACACTGCACCTACAAACACCCCAGCCTGGTGTGTTGGAGTACACTGTTGTCAGTGTTGCTATACTCCTTCTGTTTCAATAACTACTATGTATAGAGGCATACAGGTGCTAGTCACTGTAGTAACATAGGCCCTAAGTAAGATGTCATTAAGATAAATTAATGTTGCTTTATGAAACTAACCTGTCATATTGGAATCTGAGAACTTTTAGGGAGTTAGTGTTCCAAGAATGTATGGCCTTGGATTACAAAGGTTCTCAGTAGAATACAAAGGATAGCAAGGTACGAAGTAGTAACTCTTCTTTGAAAATAACTGTTTATGGGACATATGAGGTGATAGGACCCATGGTGTAATGTCTGGTGAGCAGGTGTATTCATGTCATGTTTTTGTGGAAAACTACTGGAAAGAACAAGAAAGTGTTGGTCTCTTTTAAAAGGTATAAAACCCTTTTTCATATGTGAGCTGTGTGTTTCACCATCTTCTGCCTTTTCTGTCACTTTTCATCTGGAAGCTGAGTTGCTGTGGACTCTCATTTGTTCCTGATAAGGACTTAGTCTCTGCTACTTGTTTTATGTTCAGGCATTGGATCCCATTGAGCCTGTTGCTGTAACTAAATGCAGATACAAAGGTGGGAAAGTTATCCTACCTGTTAATTCCTATAAGGCATATTTGAGCGAGACTTAATGAATAAATCCTATCAGAAGTTTTGGTAACAACCCGCACAATGTAAAGAGACTTTGTGAGTATTGGAAACATCTCTGCACACTTCCTTTGCTAAGCTAATAGCTTTGGGTTTCTCGGACGAGAAGCTAAAGACCAACGATTAAGGTACAAGAAGGAAACAGTGACTGTGTTGATTTCACTTCAAGGATTACTACTTGTTTGTTGGAAACCACCTGTCAGTAAAGAGGAGGATCTACAGGACACTTGTGGACTTTCTGTAAAAGACATGATTTCCTTTTTGTTATATTTTCAGATTTGTTCATCTAATTCATCTAACCATCTTTTATTATATTTGCTCCTAAGAAAACACATAAAAGACTATTCTTAGTCCGAGCCAAATTTGGGTTTTGTATATTGTAGCACATACTGTGTCTGAACTTGTCGATTTGTGATTGAAATAGTAGGGAATCACACTTCAATTGGGACTTGGATACTGGCCCTTTCCTTTTCTATTAAGTCAGCAGTGTTTTTAGCAATTGTTCCTACATCACAAAGCTTTAACTTGCACACTAACCTTTTTGTGATGTTTGCAATCGGTCAGTCACTCAAATATTGTTTTTTTTTTTAACTGTGTTTATGAATTCCTTTTACAAAAAATATGTTTTCACAGATACTTTCTTGTGTGCTAATGTGTTGTAATCACATCAATCTAGTTATTTCTTCTTTAAGTTTAATGCACTTCTATCTAATATTGTACAGACATTTAATAAAAAGATAATAGTCTGGTAGCAGTACCCTGTTGCATTTCTTTCATAATTCTACGGATTTCCTTTTGACAGTGTAAGTGAGAAGTGTCCACTGATAGAGCAATCTTGAGAATCCAGTCACTGAAGATACAGCGATCCTTATAAATCAATGACGCGTTTAGTTGAAGCTACTCAAGTATTCTCTCTTTGATCCTACTAATCTGTTTAACAGTACGTGTTCTTCAGGCAATCAGATCTTCACACCCATGTTGTTGGCTCTTTCTTTTAACAGGATCTATTCCTAGTAAAGGTAATTAAATGAATGACGAGCACTAGATTTCATTTTTAAATTTTTTTCACAAGGAAGCTGGATCAGAAACCATAAGTTAGTGGACCCTTTTTTACTGCTGCACCAGTGTCTATACTGTAAAATCAATTAATCCATCACTAATTAGAGGAGACAATGCTGGTTTAAAATACTTTAGCATGAAAGGGATGCTGTTAACTGTGATGCAATGTGTGTTTTACCTTTGTGGTACCAGAACAGAAGAGAAAGATTGTTTCTATATATCTGCACATGTAAAATATGGGTTTTTGTGGCTGGCAGTCATCTTGGCTCAAGAGTGGACAAACAGCCTTTAATTAAGTTGGTTAGTGTAATGGTTTATTAGAAAAGTGTAGAATGTGGCCAGGTGGTAATTGATTGCCAATTAAGCCCTGGCCACATGCTATAAAAAGGAACAAAGGGTTGTTTGTTTGTTGAGAGATAGTACAGTGAAGGTGCGGCACAGCCTGAACAACAACAACAACAACAACAACAACAACAACAACAACAACAACAACAACAACAACAACAACAACGGCGGGTAGTACTTGTTATGCAGTGAGATAGCCAAAGTGTGGGTGCTGGTTTGAAGTGTTTTGGTTTGGATTTTGTGTATAATAAAAGTGTGCAAAGCTCTGAATTACAGTTTACCCGGTCTGTGTTTTGCTATTCCTGCCGTTGCCCAGCCTTGACCGCACGCCACAAGGATAATAATGTTTTATATAATGTATCAATTCTTTTATATACAGCAGCACTTCAGGTTATCCAAATGAAGCTGTAAACAGTTTCATATTTATATTGAATATTGTTTGCTGCTTATACTTTTAATTGTTCTCAGCTTCTAAAAAGTTGCCAATTTCAAGTTACTTATAAAATTGTACAGTTAACTTCTCCAACTGTTTAAAAGGTGAAAACAATTAAAAAGGTCTAGTTAAGTACATTATTAGTTCAATTAAGGGTTCAATTAAGTAACTGAGAATTCAGCTTGAATGAAAACCAGCAGATACAGGGTCCCCCTAGGCCAGGATTGGGAAACCCTGTTTTATTGGACTCAGGTCAGGAGAAAAAGCTGGCCATGGCAAGACCGCGACATTATTTTCTTGAAGTTGTGCACTTGTAATCCTAGCACTATGTTGTCTTGCATTGTCCTGCTGGAAAATTGACACTTCCGGATTGGTTTGCAGGAACGGAAACACTGTTGCCTCAAGGACTTCGTCAATGTATCACTGAACAGTAAGGTTGCCCTTAATCTGCACCAAAGGCATTCTTGTGTTAAAGGAGATTCCTCCCCACATCATCAGACTTTCACCACTCCACCGGTTGGCTTGAACAACGCAACAGTCAGCATAACGCTCCCCACGATGTGGTGGGCCGGTGTGGTGTCCCTCTGCCTTCCAGAACATGGCCTGTCCCTCACAGAGACGGTTTCCTGGTTTCTCTGGACTAGTCTGCTGATTGTTGAAGCAGAACATCTTATTCTCCGGGCAACTTCTCTCACAGACAGGCCGCCTTCAATCATGCCGATAGCAACCAGGCGATCTTCATTACTCAAATGGGGCATGGTCATATATTTCGCTGTTCTTACGTTAATTTTAATTATGTCTTTTCGAATGGCTATTCATACAGATTTTTAATCAACTCATTTTGGCAATTTTAACTCAACTTAGATAAAAAACACTGAGCACCTGGTATTTTTATGAAATCACATGTCTTGAGCTCAGTATTTTGTTATCCCAAGCAACAATACTACTCAAACAATCAACAAACCTATCTGCTCACTATTTAAAATGTAAATAACATTATGTATGTACCCAATGAGCTATTGCTGTAAAACACAGACTGCTGCATTTTCATTGTGCATCAGTATATGCTTGTTAACATAGGGTGCACTTCAAGGAAATACACACAAGGAGAATCACATGTTGGTCACAACACAGGTTTTATATTTATTCGGTAAAGTGGATGAATAGTAACAAGATCAGGATTGTCATTTTTTATTACAATATGGTTTATCTCAAAAGTTCTATGCTGAAAACAATATATTCAAATAAGAATAAATAATATGTTCATAAATAAGTGCACATACTCCATAGTCTGTTACAAAAACCCACACCAGTCTGTTTGCAACATAAGCCCCCTGTTGTATTAAACAGCATCAAAATAACCTACATTACAACATGTACCAGACCATAAGGATCAATGTGGAGAATATATAAATGCAATCATGGATGTTTGCAATTTCTATGGTCAGCAGTTGCTTTTAAATCAAATATGAACTGTTCCTGACAGCCTTAAAGAATGAATTTGCTTAATTTGACATGGTGGGTCATTGCAACAGCATAGTTATTACTTCCAGAATGGAAAAGGATTTGAAGGGAGGTTTGATGTAAATCCACATGCAGCCAAAATGTTACATCCAGACAGTGGTGTCCATAGGTACTGGCCGCAATTTAATTTTCGTTTTCATGTAGTATGCAATAAATCTGAATTTGAGGTAATGTTGCCAATACAACAATTGCAGAGGACTGAAATATGCACCACTATACAATCCATTCTAATTAAAGAAATGTTCTAACAAATAGGAGAAGCATCCAATTGGTTATTGACAGGAAAGAAGCCAGTGGGCTACACAGTTTCTAAAAGCATGGATTTATTTAACCTACAGTAGGATTAGATAGATTTTAAAATGAAAATAGATGTTTGCTAAAACATGTGTTTCTTTCAAAACTGCACATTTAAGACCTACATAATAAATGGATGTCCTTGGTGAAGAACATTTATGGAACAATTTTATTAGCTACAATTACTCTTACTTCCTATCACTTAAGTGGCAATATGTAAATTGAGCCTTTTTTCAGGCCATATTTTGGCCAACTTTGTTGCTGGCTACTTCTGCAATTACAGTATGCAACTTTTTCCCCCAAAGGTAGTCATTAGTTTGCCCTACATCTTGGCAGTTCTGTAAGTTGATACAGCGGTTGGTTAAATAGGTTTGCTTGGTCATTTGTTAAATTAAAACTACTTTTAAAATGTCACTAGGGCCTTTTTTATATATTGATTAGAGGAAAGTTAAAAATCCAGGCCAGTGTCACATATCGCTTCCTGAACTAAAGAAAAATGCCTACTGGTTCCAGTCAGTTACATGTTCCTGTAGAACCCACATCCAACCAACCGTTCTACATTGGTAGTACCATTGGTTCACTTATGGGGCACATAAGTGATGATTAGTCAGGAACTCTTGCAATTTAAAACAATTTTAAATAGAGCATAAAAACTGTTGACCTAAGCATGTATCACAGTACTTTTGACTTGCTTGGTTTTGGCGCTCTTCCTTGCAGAGGCAGAGGGGTCAGTTCGACTTGTGAAGCTGAAAATGATGTGACGTTTGGGGAGGTGGAGGTAAATTCAATAGCAATGGTTCCCAGCGGGGTAATAATGTCTCCATGTTCTATGTCAGACAACAAATAAACATTAAACAAACATTGTCAGTGTTTTTATGGCTTTTTATGGTACAAACCAACCGTCACTTTGCCAAAAAAAAATCCCTATTAAAACTTAGAAAGCATTTTACCAAATATTCAGGCAATAAACTTATTTTGATGCCTCATAAATTATACTTTTTATTGATTCATGTGCCTGTGAATAAATGTGCCTGTTCTCTCTTTAGTAAGTGAAGCCATATTTTCCTAAAGTTTTTTTCCCCCAGCTATAAGTTAGTTTTACAGGATTTACTTTCACTCAGACACCATTGGCATAAGTTTCCAGACCATGCAGGTGCCAGGTTAAGAAAACCAGCTAATCTTTGAAAACACTACTTGGTGAGGCTCAGCTCTTTGGCATATGAAGGGTTGGCATGTACCTTGTCAAATTCCTGACAAGCACCACACATCATCACATAAAGATTATTAGTCCCATTTCCCTATTAAACGTAGAAGGCAAGATTTTCTTCAGCATTATTGCTCAGAGATTGTCAGCTTACCTATTAAAGAACTGCTTCATTGACACTTCAATACAAAAAGCGGGCATTCCAGGTTTCCCAGGTTGCTTAGAACACATCAATGTGATCTGGCAACAAATTCAATCAGCAAAAAAGGAGAGGAAGGAGCTCCATGTGACATTCCTGGATTTGGCTAATGCATATGGTTCAGTGCCACATGAACTACTTTGGGCAGCATTTGATTTTTTCAGTGTACCGATGACAATAACAAATTTAGTGAAAGCCTATTTTGGAGATTTGCAATTCAGTTTTTCAACTTCAGAATTCAGCACTACATGGCAATGCCTAGAGGTTGGAATAATGGCAGGATGCACCATTTCTCCACTGGCTTTTACCATGGCAATGGAAGTAATCATTAGGGCATCAAAATGGGTAGTAGGAGGAGAGCGCTTGGCTTCTGGAATGCGACTACCACCAATTCGAGCATACATGGATGACATGACAACCATGACTACAACAGTAGCCTGCACTAATCGATTATTGGGCAAATTAACCAATAACATTGAATGGGCACGAATGCAATTCAAGCCCACTAAATCAAGGAGCATCTCTATAATTAAAGGCAAAGTAGTAGATAAAACATTCTTCATTAATGGTGAGGCAATACCAACAGTGTCTGAGAAGCCAGTGAAGACCATCTCTTGGGAGATGGTACGACGGGGATTTAAAGGACACAGTTCGTGTGGGAGAAGTTAGACAACAAGCAGTGGAAGGGTTGAAGAGCATAGACAGCTGCGCTCTACCAGGTAAACTAAAACTCTGGTGCTTTCAGTTTGGTCTACTGCCGAGGTTGCTGTGGCCACTGACTGTGTACGAGGTTTCTTTGACGACAGTAGAGAAGCTGGAAGCTTTAATCAGTTCATACATCAGGAAATGGTTGGGAGTTCCACGCTGCCTCAGCAGAGTGGGACTTTATGGTAAAGGAATACTGCAGCTACCAATCTCTGCTCTAACCGAGGAGTTTAAGTGCGCCAAGGTCAGACTGGAAATGACATTAATAGAGTCACGCGATAAATGCGTAAGGGAGGCAGCACCTGTGTTGAAAACTGGAAGAAAGTGGGCGGCAAAGAAAGCTGTGGAAGATGCAAAGGCTGCCCTTCGAATTGGTGATATCATGGGGCAAGTTCAGCATGGAAGAGGGGGTCTTGGTTTCAGTTCAACTCCTCCTACATGGCACAAGGCGGCCCCAGCTCAAAGAAGGAAGCTGGTAGTCAACGAGGTGCAAAAGCAGGAGGAGAGGATGAGGTGTATAAAGGCCATTTCCCAGGCCAAACAGGGAGAATGGATGAGATGGGAGAGTGTGGAACAACGCAAGATTGGTTGGCAAGACCTATGGTCAATGGAACAGAGCAGGATCAGTTTCCTCATCAGGTCAACATATGATGTTCTCCCATCACCACAGAACCTAAACCTCTGGGTAGGAGAGGATCCCTCATGTCCTTTGTGTTCATCACCTGCAACATTAAGGCACATTTTGACAGGATGTAAGGTGGCTCTTAGCCAAGGACGGTTTACTTGGCGCCATGACCAGGTGCTGCGATGTTTGGCCTTAGCATTGGAAGACAAGCGTAACATGACCAATAAGTTGCCACCTGTTCCATCAAAACATTACACACAAAAGACAACATTCCTCCGCCCAGGAGAGCAACCACCAAGAAAAGGTGTTAAAACCAATCCTCGCCCAGGACAACTGGAAGTTGCTAGAGACTGGAATATGCTGGCAGATGTTGGTCAACGGCTTATTTTTCCACCTGAGATTGCCACCACTAACCTTCGACCAGATATTGTCTTGTGGTCTGGATCAGCACGCCTTGTTCACCTGGTAGAGTTAACAGTGCCATGGGAGGATGCTGTAGATGAGGCGTATGAGAGGAAGAAACTGCGGTATGCTCAACTAGCCACTGAAGCGGAACAGCGAGGATGGAGAGTTCGGGTTTACCCAGTGGAAGTGGGTTGTCGAGGATTTGTGGCACACTCTACAACCCGGTTTCTCAGAGACGTCGGATTCAGTGGCCAAGAGTTGCGTCGCACAGTGAAGAACTTATCTGAAGCAGCAGAGAGGAGCAGCAACTGGCTGTGGTTGAGACGGAAAGATTCTGGCTGGGGACAGGTAAGTAAGCTGGGCTGAGTTGAGTGGGGGACGGAGGGGGGTGATGCTGGGACGCCAGAATCACCGTCGAGCCCTCTTGAGGTGTCGTGGGCTAGTCGACGAAACACTGAGGATGGAAGGTGCCCACTTGAAAACCCCAGAGATGTACCCTACTTAGCTCAATCCAGACGGTTGTCATGCTGATGCGCTGGGGAGGCCGCACTTTGGTTGATCCCCGGAGCCAGCATCGCAGCCGTTGTGTGTGCTGATGCGCCAGGGAGGCAAAATAAGCTGATCCCTGGAGCCAGCATTACACTTCAGCCATTAACACCAGACAGAAGGATATCTACATCATCATATGGAAGGAAACGTAAATGGATGGAGACGCATATGGATCACATTAGTTTACTGTAAAGCTACGTCTTAGTTGGTGCTTATCTTGGCGAGAGCCGAGTTCAAATCAGCATGAAGTTTTAACATCTACTCTCGTGTAATGGAAATCATGTTTCTGGCATCTCAAACATAATTGGGGGTGGAGGTTAAAAATAATCCAATTTTACGATGTCAAGGTTTAAGGAAAATAAGAAATATTTTAAATCTGGCACTAAATACATAACTTCTTCTGAATAGTGAATGCAATCTGGCATGATGACAATTGACACTTTTGGCATTGATCACTATAAAGCATAATATCTGCTTATTGTCCTTTACAACCAGGTACTGCATACTTTAACCATGTTTTTAGTTAGTTGTTATTACTGTTGGATTAAAGAATGCCTCCACAGCATAGAATGATATCCAATGATTCTGGAACATGAAACACTGCTACAGTAGTGTATAATTCATTTTGTCGAGCACAGAGGTGGTCTTGTCTTGTGGTGTGGGGACATTTTTGTGGTAAGACTGGTGATTTCAGTAGCAGTGGGATGGTCAGGGAGAGCTTTTTCAGTGAAAACAATTATAGTATCAACAACATAAAATGTAGTGCTTGTCATTCATTTCTCTGCTGATTTCCCAAACCACATGTGTGGCTGGCTTTTAACTTGGCTGAAGGTATGATATTCTCATTCAAATGACAAACTACACCCTCTAACTGAATGTGGATAAGTCTTATCTTTACTCAGTTATCCAAGCATTCAACAATGCAAAGCTTTTGAAATAAAATATTCTATGATAAAGTAATTTATATATATGGCAAAGCCCCTTCGTGTCTGGTTAGGTCCGGGACTTTGCCATTGTTTTATGTGGGTGCGCCAATAAACAAGTCCTAGTCACCAAGTATATTTTAAATAAAACAAAAACCAAACAAACAAAAACCTAACTCCCACTGGCGCACTAACTAAACAGGGACAGGCTAAACCTGTTTACCCCAAACGCAAAACTATACCACACAGGTATTGTTTGCAGTCCTCATCATGCGGCTCCTTCTGTCTACAGGGTTTCCCTTCCTTTTATGCAGGGTGTGCACAGGTATTTCAATTAGCTAATAATTTACCCCTTAGCTAATTCAACAACTACCCCAATTACCTTCCCAAGATGGCTACATCTTGCAGCCGCCCTCACCAAGATGGAGTAGATGTCTCCCAACCCCCAGGGTCCTAACGCCTCCAATTTCAGGTCGGGAACATCTACTCTACCCCCCTACCCTTGGCTGTCCTGCATATTACTGACAGTGTTGAACATTATTTTTTTTAATTTTTTGTTGTTTGTTTGTTTAACGTATGGTGAAAAACTTAACAGGTATATAAAAAGGCTATGTCTTCATTATTATTTTTAAAATTATTATTTAGAGAACAGATTTTGCAGTAAAATGGTCTCGACTCAATGTACTGAATATACAATAAAAACGCCAGAGAATATAACTGCTTAGTTTAACCTATTGCGTATTTTAATTAAAAAAAAAAAAAAATGCATCCCCTTTGCTGTTGACCCATTAATAACTTATGTGATCGTCAAAATATTTAACTGTACTTAAGCTAAAAGATTAGCATTTTAATAGTACGGTAAATTAAAAAGCTCAAAAATCACACAAACCGGTATTATTATTATTACTAGATACGATTAGCTTATAGGACACCATTACACAGCCTGGCACAGGGACCTGTGTCACAGGGCGCTGACGTCGGCACGACAGGAGAAACAGAGGTCTCCGCACTCAACCTGCAGCTACGGGGGCAACGTTCAAAATACAGCTTTGCTAACTCTAGGACTGTAGAATGAGCTGACAAGCGCTGCCTGCATGACACAGAATATTGAATACAGTCGCATAAAGGTATTTAGAGAGTCCGATTATTGTTTATTGCAATTCCACATTGTGATTGAGAATAAACTGTAGACAGAACTGACGGACAAGTCATATTTAACCGGCTTCGGATTGCTTTCACAGTCCCATGGAAGAGACTGATCTAAGGTTTTGTAGGTGTTGGTACGGTTAACAGTAGTTTTGCTCTTACGAAGCAGTTTTCCCAGGAATTAGGGATTTCTTTCCCCGAATGATATGGAGGAAGCGGACGGCGCAGGCCCTGCGAACAATGAGCCGCATGAAGAGGCGGACAAAAGAGGGCAGAGCTGCAGTGACAGAGGGGATACAGGCGGCTTCGGGATGAAAATCGACAGCGCTGCTCTAAGAGGTCTGAAAGAAGGCCCCGACACTTCTGGATGTGGGGATCGGACTCTAACGAATTTGGCCCGGATTAACATCACAATTTTGCCCGTGGATTTAAAGCCGATCAATCTTGCAGCGTTGACCGATGAGACTGGAAATAGTAGCTCCACAGATTTAAATGCTGATGTTGAAAAGCAACATTTTTTGCCTTTAACAAACACCGAGGAGCAACAAGCAGTGATGGACACTGCTGCAGGTGGAAATAAAACTGATTTGAAAAATAAAGATCCCGATACTCTACGGGATACACTACACCAATCACGTAAATTGTGTTTTAAAAGTAAAGGTCTTACTAGATCTTTTCAGCATAATGCTAGCATAGATCATTTATCAGTTTCTCCTCAAACAAACTGTGATGGTCAACACAACGTTTTAAACACACTATCTGAGCATCATAACTCTGTAAGCAAGACCACTGAGGATGCGGGTTTCTTGACAAGCTGTCATGTTCTGGATGGGCTCGACGTATCACAGGCTTCCTTCACTAAGAAAAACAATAACACATGCTACTCTTGTATCACTGCTAGTAAACCGGGCACGCTATCTGCCAGCAGTGCCGACATGACCATGGTTAACGCTACCGATATAATCCAAAATTGTGAATATCGCGCTGAATTATTCAGAGTTGGGGATTACAAAGAGAACACTAACAATGTGAAAAGGGTGGGTTTGGATAGAGTTTCCTCACAGGAGTCGGCATGCGAAGAATCTCAAATAGGACCCACATTACCGGGAGAGGCACATAGTACCGAATGTAATTTGAACGCGGAGGTTATCATTAATGGTACAAAGGCAGTATCCGTGGAAGATGCCATTTCCGAGCCTAGGACAGAGTCGAGCAACAGCTTGAACGTGGAAGAAGAGATGGTTGAAATTTCGGAGGATAGCCAGTCTTTGCTAGAGATTTTTCATGCAAGCAGTGGAGCTGTTAACGCCCAGGACGACCTAAACTATGAGCTGCAGCAGGGTTATCGGATTCTGAATGGATTTCTTTTAGAAAAACACCGGAGTTTAACGACTCCTTTCATGAACCCCGTTAGTAAAAAGGACTTTGGGGATTATACCAGTCGCATCCAGGAACCAATGTGGTTTAGGAGAATGGAGCAAAAGTTTGTCAACAGGGAATACGAGACCATCACAGACTTCGTGGGTGATTTCAGGTTGATGCTGGAAAACTGTTACAGGTATCACGGGGTCGACCACTGGCTTTCAAAGCAAGCACAGAAATTGGAAATGATGCTGGAGCAGAAGCTTACCTTGCTGTCAAGGTAAGTTAGTCATTATCACTATTATCAATTTACACATACAAAATACTTTAGTATTTAGGACACTGCTATGCAGGTTGATGAAAGGTGCAGTTAAACAAAATTGGTTTGTTTACGACCTGTAAAGTTACTCCAAAGCCAAACTACAGAAACGAAGAATTATATTCTGCATCTGAGTTAATTGGTGATTTAATACCCCTGGTTTGCATTAGGCTGTATTCTGTAAGTTAACTCTTTTTAGCGACCACATACCAGAGTTCTCTCAACTCTGTATGAAGGAATGTTTTACAATAAACACATCGTTAATCCCGCTCTAAAACAGATGAAAAAGGTTAATGAACTGCAAACTTGATTGAATTAATCCAATGTTTGTTTGTTTTGTTTTTTTTTTTTAAACAATCCTTAAAGTTTTGTGAATAAGGACCATTGTTTTAACAAAAATGCAAGCATCTAATTCGAGGGTGGGTAATTTTAATTGCATAAACAGGAATTAGATTAAGAATAAAGAAAAATTGCATATTGTAGTTTTCTATTGCTGAGGTACTGAACACTACTTGAAATATTTTCAGGGGCAGAAAATGTATCCATGCATATTTTTGTAATAAAGGCATAATATGCACAGCTGCAGTATACACAATCAGCATTTTTAACACTAATATTGTAGGTAATGTCTACATTGGCCATAACTAAACAGGAATGTAAAGAAGATATCCCCTTTTGCAGCTTGAGCTATTCCAGTTTTTTTATGGCTCACAGACCTCTTTTGAAAACAACCCATAAACCATAATTATGTCTTTTTTTCCCTCTCAAGTCAGATAATGCACTATATAAATAGGGTATTTATTTATTATTTATTTATTTATTTATTTATTTATAAATCCACCGCCCCAATCAAAATCCCAGTTTTAATCTGTGGTGTTGGGTTTGTCACCGATGTTTGTTTTTCCTTCAAGGCCTCTGAGGGGGAAGACAACACTAGCCATGACATCAAAAGGCCGCTATGGATCAGAAGACGAGAAGGGATTGGTGAGCACATCCACCAGGAGGCGCACCACTCCCCGGAACCTGGGAGCCATAGCGACGGGGGCCAGCGAGTCCATCATGGTGCAGGCCTTGAGGTTGGAAGAGCAGCAGAGGGCCAAGGACGAGAGGAGGTTGGACCTTACTTTTCACTCCCAAGAAGCTGGCACAGCCTAAGTTATATAATATCTAACAGCTGACAGAAGTGTATTCAAGGCATGCTAAGTCCAGTTGAGTCAAAGTTGTTTTTTTTTCCATATGGAACATTTATATGAACACTTAGAGCAGGGTAGAGAAAAAAAAAAAAAATCCTCCCATCCTAGCCACTCCAGATCCAATAAAGCGCCTTCCAGGTGCTGAACTACTGTAGTTCATTCTTTCATTAAACCTGGAGTGGACTGGCCCTCCAGGACTGGAATTGACCCTCCCTGACTTAGAGGGACTTGGGGCCCAATTCAAATAACTGTAAGATGGGTTTTAAGAAAATAGCTACAACACAGTGCATGTAGATCCATTTTTGATTTGTTATTAATAATGTGTTTGAGTCAAAGTAAAAATGGCCACACAATCTGCTTATGAGTTTATAGTTTATTAAAAGGCCCATTGAATGAGGTATTTTATTCTGTACTAATGATTTTACTTAAGGTACATCACTACCAATAACTTCATCACAGTTTACACTCGATAAAAAAAAATAAAAAATCAATATGGTTTTTCGGGACTTGCATGCATGAGTACAAATGATGGGGGTTAAAAAGTACTGCATTGGTAATTACACAATACAAATTTGCATACAAGTTTGTTCTTTTGTGTATTGTATTAAAATGGTGTATCTGGTTTGAATGGAAACATTGTATTTCAACTACAGTATGTCTAATTATTATCTGAGACACAGTCCTCTCTATTCATCAGTGTTGGTTCCAAAATTGTACACTAAGGATTGCTGTGACATCATTTCATTAAAAAAGCTGCTGTTTTTTGCAATTCCAAAAATCGTTTCTACCACACATTAGGCCAATTTATATACATTGACTGCAACAATTGAAAACTGCAAGGGATTCAATACATGTTTTAGGAGTAAATAAGGGACGTTTTTACAGTCGGAGTGAACACTGCCTCTGACCTCTTCTAAAACAGTCGCTCAGTTCACATCCTGGTATTTTGTAAAGGTGTATGACCAGGTTGCAACTATTGTTAGTTATAACATGAATTACATATTTACATATCAATTAATATTACGTGAGAGTAAACCACTTTCACATAACTGTTACTTAGCTTCTGAACCAGTAAAATATGATTTGTCTTATTTGTGTGCTGGAATTAATTATAGATAATGCACTGTTGAAGATTACATAACAATAAACAATAAAAATAACAATAGAACACAGATATGAGAAAGGATATGTGTTTGTTTTATTGAAAAATATGCTACAGGTTGTCTATAACAATTTTCAACATCAGGGTTTGCTCAGTAAAATGAGCAAAGTACTACGTTCTTTGAAAATGTGCTAAAAAAAAAAAAAACAGTGTTTGTGGTTTTAACAGTTTAACTTCAAACCCTATTTTTAAGTTCGGTGGGTGGGAAAATTGAGTGCTTCTCAAGTAAATCGATTGTTTGATGCACTGGGAGGTGATACGGTAACCCTTAACTGTGCTTAATCTATAAAATCACCTGAGACCCTTTACTGCAGAAGGAGGTATTTCACAGCCTCTCTACAACAGTAAGATCCCAATGTTCAAATTGAAAATATTTTATAGTATTGAGACCATAGACATTGGAAATGGTAACACGGTTTAAAATTTCACTATGTTTCGCTGCACTGGTTGATTGGCGTTTCTACAGGGTCCTAGTGGAGACTACTATACTGACTAGTGATTTATACAAATACAAATAAATTATTGAAGTACAGGTTTTAGTACTGCTGCAATGTAGTTAAAAAAAGAGGGTAAATTACGCCTCTGCATGTTGGCATTTTCATTAAAGTTCCTATTCCCCGGTTTTGAAAATTACTATTCTGACTTCCTTTCCATATTCCCCTATTCTAACTTCCATGTGGTTTATGTAATATTACTGTTTAAAACCCCACAACCCTGCTATTTAAAATACTAAAAATAATAATGATTTCAAACTACTGATCGAATAACTCTCTAACAAAAGCACATTTCCCGAAAATATAAATAATAAAGTTATTACAAACTTGTTACAGCAGGAAACATTTTATAGGAAACCGTAGAACTGAAATGGGCTTTAAAGCAATATCAATTTAATATGTAAAACAAAAAATTATAAACCACACAGGGCTGTATAACTTAATGGCAAATATTTTTCACTGTAAATTGAAATAATGTTTCTATTATATTTCAGTGTTGTCTCTTGAGTTACAACAAATGTTCCTAAATACTGAAAAACAGTAAAAGCTAAATTGTAGAATTTCTTTTTATGTCCACCTTTTAAAGCCATCTATTTTCACCATGTGAATTATCAAACACACAAAATACTCTAAAAGCATAAATAAACACGTGAAATGTACTGGACAGAGCGATCTTCAGCAGAAATATTCTATCTTTGATGCAGCTGGTGTCTTTTTTAGTTGAAGACATTTTAAAGAATGCGTGCAGCTCTATGCAGTGTGTTCAATCATTTACCAAAAGCAAACTAACTAAACTGGCTGCCAAGGCAAACGTTTGCTGCATTTATTTTAAGTGATGCAAATATATAAATATATGTGTGTGTTATGGTAAAAGTCTGTATATTGGCACATTTTAAGATTTACTGGTAAATGTTCCAATGGTTCTTTGAGCTTATTTGTCCAGAGGGAGCATCACTTGTGACACTTCCTATTTCTCTCCTAGGCAGCGAGAACAGGAGCGCAAGGAGACAGAGGAGGCAACGGCCAAGGAGCTGGAGGAGTGGGAGCGTAGTCTGCTGGCTCAGGCATATCCGCAGCCCATGGATGCCCTATGGGAAGTGCCAGCTATTGGCCACTTCCTCTGCCTGGCCCAGCAGGCCCTCAAGCTGCCTGAGATTATCTTCTACGAGCTGGAGCGCTTCCTCCTTCTGCCACGTTGCAGTGTCTTCCTGGCCAAGGTCATGACCTCCCTGCTGAGCCATCCACAGCAGAGGCCCACCCTACACCGACGGCCGGCCCTGTCCTACCGCAGCTGGGAGGCGGCACTGCGGCAGAGTGTGCAGCGGTGGTATGTAGCGGTGGGGCAGGCAGAGGACCAGCGTGCCTGCGCTGAGCAGCTGGGACTCTGCCCTCAGTTCTTCCGGGTGTTAGGAGAGGTCAGCCCCCTGGAGGAGAAGCCCTTCCACTTGCTGCCCTTCTACCAGCGGGTGTGGCTGCTTAAGGGCCTGTGTGACTGGGTGTACGAGACTCAGAAGGAGGTGCAGGATGCCGTGCTGAGCCAGCCAATCCATGAGTGCCGGGAGTCCATCCTGGGCTATGATGGCCAGGAGAACGCCTACATCCATTTCCCGCACTTCTGCGGAGCGGACCTTCGCATCTACTGCCAGAGCCCCTCAGCCTCCCCAGAATTCCCGCTGCCTATTCGTGTCAAGAGGCTACAGAGTGAGCATACCAGACAGGAACAGCAAGCTGTCTTTGGGGGCCCGTCCCCTGAATCAAATGTCAAACGGAATAAGCGCATGGTTCAGGAAGATCCCGGCTGTGGTAGTGATAGTGGAAAAGGAGGGGAAAATGATACCAGACAGAACCACTTGGGTCACACTGGTGTCACGCAAACTAGAGAGGTAACAGATAAGCAATACGGTGGCAGCTCAGAGGGAGAGGGATGTGGGAATGGAGTATCTGAAGGTGTCAGAAGGATAATAACTGAATGGGGTGACAGAAAAGGCTCTGCTTCTGATGAGGGTAGTCTTTCAGGTGACAGGGACACTATTTTCACAGGAGAGGATTCTCTTAAGAGGATTAAAATGGAGGGTGGTGATATTACAGCAATAAAGGAGGAAAGGGGATGCAATATGAGCCCTAAAAGGGAAGGTTCTGTGAAAGCTCAAGTACCTGATTCCAATCTCTGTACTAAATGGGGAGTAGCAGTAGGAGAGGCTGAAAGAAACTGTGAAGCAAAGTGCAGGGAATCGCTTCCTCCTTGTTGGGAAAACCAGGAGAAACCCTCAAGTCCTGGGAAGATTGTGGGCTTCGGGGCACCCCTGAGCCCAGGGGAAATACGCATCCAGGACAATGGGATACCCCCCTCAACCCATGGGCCCTGCCGAGCATGTGGAACTCTCCCAGCCAATGAGAGCCATGAAAACAAGCCCCACAGCTGTCCAGCTCCTTCAGCCATGAAGCGGGCATCTCCCGAGCACTCTGCACCAGAGAGCCAGACAGAAGGCAAGGCGGGCCGAATGCGGACAAAGAAGAAGAAGAAAAAGAAAAAGAAAGTCAAGGAGGCGGTGAGTAATGAAGGGAAAGCAAGACCAGGACGGCTGCGGCAGAACCTGGCCCAGTGTTCTAGGCCTGACCTCCAGCAGACAGTTGTTGCTAAGAAGGCGAAACACAAGAAACACAAGTCAGGTGAGCACACGTCTCATTGGGTGAAACTAGAGCCAAACTCCAAATTAATCGTGTCTAAGCAGAGGGACTCCAATTTCAAATTTAAGTTTAAAAATAAAAAATCAGACATTGTAATGAGATTGACAGGACAGTTTTCTTTCTGCAGTTAAGGGCTGCCTTATATTTTGTCATTCTTCTACTGTGTGCTATAAATTAAAAAAAAAAGATATTCACTATCATTTCCTGTAAAATATTGCAAAAGAGAACTATAAATTACTGTAATACTCAAATAAGCATATTACATTGCACCTGTTCTCTGTTGAATGAAATTACAGCCTAGCTACGTTTTAAATGAATATCACATATCTTAAATTGCAGCACTTGTAATAACAGTACTTTTGACATCATTAGGAAAGAAATCTGAGTCCAAGAAGACTACTGTGAAGAAAAGAAAGCCTTGCCTTCAGCTCCCCTTCGAGCCCGGGTTTCAGGTATGCTCAGTCTTATGGTATAAGTGCAGCGATTCACTGGTCTGTGCAATTCACCGGTATAGACTCTAAAAGTTTAATTTAATCAATACACTATCAGTGATATCGGTACAAAACAATATGAATACAAGCTAGCATAACAAAAAGCAGTATCTGCGCCTGTTTTTGCAGGGGCAGATACTGCTTATGTCACTGAAGTGCGCTCATTGTAAGAATTAAAAGTCCCCTTTGGAACCTATTAGCAGCAACTACAGTTATAATTTCACTGAGTGTGTAGAATGTCCCAATCAGAATGTCATTGACAAAGCATTCTAAACATTTAGACCACAGCATGTTCTATAAAAACAGATTAAGTATGTTAATATCATGTTTTGTCTGTTTTTTAATTGGATTTAAAGATTTCTAGTGTACGTTTATAAGTGGATGGTGGCTGCCTCTAGTCAAACTGAGAGTGTGCAAGAAATACACACCAAACTTAATTAGAATTAGCCATTGATCACTTATAAACATACATTACTAGAAAGCATTCAATCTAACAAAATAAAAAACAGACAAAACAGTGCCAGATATGTGGTGGGGGGGGGGGGGGGGGGGGGCTTTATGCTGCTTCCATAGAAGTCAGGTACAGAACTCAGGCATTTCCCTGTAAATAATAATTGCAATTGTAAAATGCACAACATATTAGTTATTTATAAATTCATTTTACAGGAAGTGGCTACTTTATTAATAAGCACATCATTTGGCAGTGCTATGCAAGAGCTGGACCAGGTGGTTTTCAGTACCAAGAGCAGAAGTAGTTATTTGGCTCTAAATTGGATTGAAGCAAATCAACTTTTAATATGGGGCATGATAGTGGGTGCTTGAGTAGTTGTTGCATATGTGTCTCAGTCTGCATCTTCAAAGCTATAAAGTATATACTAAAATGTTAATATATTGAGAAAGTAAGTAGCATAGTGGATAAATGATATTTGCTTCTGGGTTTGAATCTGGCTCTGGTGAAAAAAAAGGTAGACACTGACTGGACAGCAGCCAACATCACAAAGCCACTACACTTCAACGTAATGGAAGTACACATTTTACTTTGTCATGAAACTGATTGCTCTGGTGTTGTATTTAAATTCGTGAAGGGGGCTGTATGTTATTAGCATAATTGTTACACATCATTTGCTTATTTTTTGTATATATTTTTTTGTTGTTAACAGCTAGTTTGCACGAATGTTGAGGAACTCCGGGCGCTAATCCGCAAAACTGAGGAAGAACTGAAGGAGTTCGAGAATATGCGGAAGAAATCTGTAAGTAAGGCAACATGTTGCCTCTAAAGCCTCAGTTAAATGACTTAGACCTTGTTAACCTGGCTCAGGTTAAACAAGTTGGTGTTCTCTCAACCCAGTTTGAAGACCCAGAACTGAATGGCTGAGGTTTTCAGGTGAGGATTGATTTGAACTCTTGGAGCTATGAGGAAATTATTGCCATTGTTCCCTACCTTTTTATAAACAGAAACACGGGGGTACTACTACAAAATTCTAACAAAGAAGTTACAATAAGTACCGGTAATTCATTTTTTTTTACTTTAGAGTTTACTATAATTTCTATTATCTTTTTGGTTTCACCATTTAACTTTTTTATATGCCAGATGTTTAGTGTAAATTTAGAAAACTGGAAAATGCATTTTTTAATTACTACTTATTAAACTCTAAACCATATTGTAGTATAGAAGTATTCTTTTGCAATCTCTGTTTCATACTTAGCAGGAGGTACCACAGCTAAATAACAATTAATAAATCATGAGCATCTTTGTTAATAGTAGCAAAGGGAGGCTGGGGGTGGTTAAGTATGACGTCAAAGCAACCCTTCCACCCCTTGTAGTGTTTCTTTGAGGGCTGAGACACTCTAGCTGAGCAGTGTGAGGAAGCTCACACTGCTGCTGATGTGTGGGTTAGAAGTTTATACTGATCTTTTAAAAAAGGGCAGAAAAGGAAACACTACGACTGCAGTGTTAGACAATTTGCACTCCACATGCTTTATTGTTGCATCTGAGGCCTCAGAAAGGGAATGGAGAAAAGAGGCCTTTTCGTTTACAGTGAGCCCCCATGTTACCCTGACAAGAACATATGATGTTTTGTAGGGGAAATGGTACTTCAGGAGGCAGGCTGTGAAGGAATTACACTGCACACTGGTGAGACTGCTTAATGAGCTGTTGCCGTGGGAACCAAAGCTGATAAAGGCCTTCCAAAGAAACAGGTAAATGGGGCCTGTGGTTTTGAAATATACACTGTGGGCAGGTTGTGTTGCATGTTAGCTATTATGATCTTTAATTAAAGTACTGTTTCCATTCTGAATTTAGGCTACAGGGTAGGTTTGGCTTATGTAGATTAATATTTATTTTAGTTTTTTAGTATTTGGATACTTAAAGGAAGACAAATTAGAGACTGTTAGCAAAACCGTTAAATAGAGAAGTATGGGCTGGAAATAAACTAGAATAAATGGTTACTTTTAGTATTTTTTTTTACCCAACTAACATCATTGTTATGGAGCATGTATATGAAAAAAAAAAAACATTTAAGTATGTATTTATGAAAATATGAATGTGTTCAATTTGCAATGTAAAAATACCAATAGAATATTTTATGCTGAATATATAAAATCCTACTCTCAACGCCCTCTAGCAGCCTCTTACCAAATTTGACCTGACTCAGTAATTTCAACCTATTTTTATTATTAATTTATTTGGCCTTTATCCAAGGCGACTTACAGGCATTACTATTTGATAACCCCCATAAGTTTTGACACCATTCCCCGGCATTGACTAATTTATGGCTGGCAGGTACAGGTGTCTAGAGCCCCTTTCACACTGGCACGCCTACCCAGGTCCTGGCTACCCGGGTCACAATCCTGTATAGTGTGAAATCGCATTCCTGGGTTGTACCCGGGTCCCAACGACCCACCTCAGGATGTGGGTCTACACGCTTTGACCCGTGTTGAGCGAGACAAAATGCTTGACAGCCGTTCGTGAGTCGACGCAATAACAGACAGGCATTCCTGCTTGCAGGTTTCACTTCAACATTTGGGCCGACGGTTCAACCCAGAGACACTTGGATGGAAGCATCTGTAACAAGCTGCTTCCAGGGCATTGATGCGTGCATTGTTTACTTGCGTCTGTCACCCAGGTCAACACTGCTTTTGATAAAGCAGTGTGAAATCACGTAGCCGGCCCGCATGACACAGGGTTCTGCTGGGTAGGTTCTGACCCGGCTAGATCATGCCAGTGTGAAAGGGGCTTTAGTCTAAATAAATAGATAGAAAGCAGGTAATTAATGTGAAAGCAGGTAATAAATAGTGATTGGGTTCAGACAATTTAATACACCTGAAATCGGACCAAATTAATTAATGATTTAAATACTGGTTACATCATGTATTAAGACATTTGAAATTTTGAAATAGTCAGAATGAGGGGAAAAAAGTAAATTCTACATATCACAGCCAATACTACCTGCAGACATATAATAATCTCTATCAATTATCAGAATGAGATATTGTGTCTTGCATGCAAGCATGCGCACAGGAAACAAGACAACCCTATTTCTTCATTTAAACCACCAGGATGCTTAGTTTTTAAGATGAAAAAATCAATTTAGACTGACATTGTAAGTCTTTGTTTACAGACCTATGGTATTCTTTCAATAGCACAACATATCAGGGCTAAAATTTTACAAAGTTGTATTAAACACCATTTTAATGCAATTAACTTTTTAATTCACAGTATTCTTCTTACATTATTTAGTAATTTAGCAGATGCTTTTATTATTAATTTATTTCTTGGCAGACGCCCTTATCCAGGGCGACTTACAATTGTTACAACATATCACATTATACGTTATTTCACATTATACAGATATCACATTATTTTTACATACAATTACCCATTTATACAGTTGGGTTTTTACTGGAGCAATCTAGATAAAGTACCTTGCTCAAGGGTACAACAGCAGTGTCCCACACTGGGGATTGAACCCAGTGTGGAGCCTTAACCACTACTCCACACTGCTGTCCCATTATTTTTACATACAATTACCCATTTATACAGTTGGGTTTTTACTGGAGCAATCTAGATAAAGTACCTTGCTCAAGGGTACAACAGCAGTGTCCCACACTGGGGATTGAACCCAGTGTGGAGCCTTAACCACTACTCCACACTGCTGTCCCAAAGCGACTTACAGACTAGGGGGTGAACAATGGTCAACAACTACTGCTGCAGTCACTTACAATAGGATCGTGGTTTTACGTCTCATTCGAAGGACGGAGCACAAGGAGGTTAACTGACTTGCTCAGGATCACACACAGTGAGCCAGTCAGTGGCTGAGCTTGGATTGAACCCAGAACATCCTGGTACAAAGCCCCTTTCTCTAACCACTGGACCGCATTGTGTGACATCTGAAATATTAGCATACCCCCTCTAAAATTACCATAAAATGACACCCACATGTGTGGCACTAGAAGTTTGTTGTAAACCAATGTCAGTTAAAAAAGGACAGGGTCAAGTGAATTTTTTTCAGGAATAACAGTGCTACTATCACAGTGTGCTATGCTATCATCTTAATTTATTTCTTGTACCAGTTTAAAAGCATATGAAATATGTAATCCGCTTATATGCATTAGAAAATTGTAGTTTAAATAAAGTTCTACCAACCTCTGGAAGCTTTATAATGAACGGTCCCAAAATCAGACTTACCGTGCTCCTTACAGTGCTACTTAAAACATCTGTGCATTCTGGTACCATCAAAAACAAGTTAAAATCTACAATTTGTATACCTACATGAATTGGACAATACATTATTTATCAACTTTTACAGTTTTGCTGAAGATTTTATGATTGAGTGTTTTGGAGTTATGGATAAAACATCATTGTAGTTATCATTTTTCAATTCCTAAGACCTCAAAGGACTAGACTGTTATTTTATCATGCAATACTACCTTATTCCACTAGATGGTGCACTTTTACTTTACGTAATAATTACATATAGGACTAGTTTTTAAAGATGCAGTATGTGATATTCAAACATTGTCAATCGCCTCCCTCACCGCAGAAATTCCCCACAACAGCTTAGGAGAATGGAAGGTCAATGTGCATACTCGGATCCCACGGCCAAGCCAATTGCCCGTTTATACCCAGGAGCTTGAGAGCAGATGTCAGCAGACTGTGGGCCCCTGAAAATTCCTGACAATGTTGCCTCCCTAACTCGAGGGCCAGAGCCAATGTGGCACTCTGTGGAATCCCTAGTGAAGAACAGCAGATTATAGGCTGTGTTTATATCAGATATATCGTACTGTATATTGAAAGTATTACTGGTCCCTCTTTTATTGTGCAGAGTATCATTGGGTTATTTAAGTTAATTAAGGATATGCAGATATTTCAAATCAAATTGAATTGACAGCAATTCTTTTATGCATCTCTTCTTGATCCAACTGGTGATGAATATTTTCCTTCTAGTATGCATGTGCAGTGTGCTTATGTCACACAATTCATTTTAGTTCATTTTTACAAACCATTCAGTTTCTTTTACAGAATGCCACTGATGATACTTTGAATCTTGACCGGCACATTTCTTGTGTTCTGATTTATTGGCATTGGCTTACAATTAAGATATTATTCCAGGGTTTTGGTTCAAACTACCTATCTGATCAACTAGTTCATTACATCCCCAGACATTAACAAGGTCATCTAAAGCTGGATCTCTGGTTTCACCGGTGTCCAAGCTTGTTTCTCATATAATTAAACTGAGATCCCCGCTAAAGCAAAATAGACACTAGGATATTGGGCTGGATTTGAACTTGGAACTTGGCACCTGTTCCTATTTGCATGTTTTAAAAGAAGTATCATATCTTATTTCAGAGCTCGACTGAAGAAAGACTTTGACGATTTTAAAAGGCATCCTGACCATGACAACTTTGTTCGAGAGGTCTGGACTGGGGAAGAGGGGGATGGAAATTTGGGCAAGGATACTTCTTCCACAGAGACCAACAGACCATTTGATGGTGCTGAAAAACAGGAAGTCTTAAAGAAAGAGTTAAAAGGAATGGGTGAGTTATTCATACAGGCGGGTGAGTTTGGGAACAAAGCTTTTCAGAGTACGTGGTAGAAAGTTAGACAAAACCAAGGTCCAAAACAGTATGGAAAAGGTGTTCTATCAAACGTTTCTAAAAGTGTCAGAATTACCGGAATGGCCATCTGTTAGCAGCTGCTAACTCTGGTTTGTATTTAATGTGCATCTGTTTACATTGCATAATATTTCATGTATATGTAGTGATATATTTATACTTACACAATTTAGTTTATTTCCAGCAATGAAATAATGTTTTACTGCATCATGCTTTGACCCTTAAGCAGCTTCTCAATTTAAGATTAGTATTTTAGATTTAGCAGAGTGTCTAATTTTCATGACTCGGACTGCAAAACTAGTTCATGTTTGTCGCCTGAGGCACTCTGAGTTATTCTGGTGATGTTCTGGTGGCAGAAATCTGCTTTCAAAAAATGTCTCGAAACAAATAATTCATTAAGGACATTCTCCTGAATAAAACAATACACTGCACAGCGTATTTTATTGTAGGATGCCATAATAAAATTGTATGTTTTCAGTTACAAAGTTAAAATAAACAAAAAAAAATCATAAAAGTGATTTGCTCCAATCCACTCTAATCATGCTAGAAAGTTAGAAACCAGTAGTTTTGGAGTTCCACCCCTGTGCATGTTCATCAAATCTGCCCCGTTTTAAGAGTCTGACGTCTCTACAAACAGGAGCACGGAATTAATTGTTTTCTGATTTTTTTTAAATACAGCCGGATAGAGTAATAAAAAGATTTTTTTTTAAATAATTGGACATGACTGTTCAAAGATCTGCAGTATTCTGTTTCCTTTATAGTGATTTTATGTTTCATTTATGGGTATAGAAATATACAAAAGGCCACGCAATATTTTAAAAATTGACAAAAAAAATATTTTGAATGTAATAGCAGGAGATTAAAATAAAGTGAAATATGCTCTTCGTAGAACTTTTAAGTAGAAAAAAATTGGTTCATATGATTAAATCCAATATACTCTCCTTAAACTGCATCCGCTGTATGAGCTGTGCTGGTGTATATATACATCATTCCTCCTTTTTCCAAGACTCCCATAAAGTTGACTTATGGACCAGATTTTACAGTATGTAATGAAGCATCCCTGTGAAGAGAGCATATGTACTTGTCAGTCTGCATCTTATATTTCAACTGCTCATCTGTCTGCAGTTAGAAAACTCACATTTTTAGTTTCTGATGAATACAGGTTTTTTAGATCTGCCTTCTTTTTTTATTTTATTATATTTTTTCATTTTTAACATTTCTGTGTTTCAGAGGACTCCAGGCAGCAAGGCTTGGAACTTCCTGCGTGCAGGAACCGACTGTTGAGAAGTGTGTGCCAAGAAGGTTTAAAGCTGCAGCCTAAGAATCCCAAACGCAGGCAGAGCAGTAGCACAGATGATGAATTAACACCCAAAAAGAGAACCAAACTCGGCACAAATGAGGATCATGTTGCAGCATTAGCAGAAACCCCATTAAGCAACTTGAAACCAGCAACGGAGCCTCCAGCTACAGAAACTTTCAAGGTTTTACCTGTTTTCACAAAGGGGGATAAGCCCATCCAAGCCTTGCTAGCAAAGAATGTCGGCAACAAAGTGACCTTAATCAGTCAGCTGCCAGTCACAAGTAGCCAGACATCAAATAAGGTGGCTGTTGTGCCTCGGGAAAAAACCTTAACAGCTGGCCAAGCCCCAGCCAAGAACCCCCTGCAGATGCTTTACAAGATGCCAGACAACTCCTGTGTGCCTTTTGACCTGCTCGGTGATAGGGACAGTGGCTCAGTAAAGATTGCAATGCAGCCTGTCCTAGACCAGAAGACTGGAGAGAAGGTCTTGCAGAAAGTGGTCATTCTGCCCAGGAACCTCCTTCTCCATCACAAACATCTGGAGATGGAAACCAAGCAGAACCAGCCTTCCACAACTCCTAAAAAAGCCAGTCCTGGCTCTTTTTTCGATTCCTTTGGTACAGTTCAGCTTGATGATCTGAGCAAGATCCCTGTGCAGCAAGTGGCGCCATTGAGTGAGGTGCCACGGACCGAGCCAGCAGGAATTTCTCCAAAACCAAACTACCTGGGTGCCTCCTCTTCCAAATTTGCCCCGGGCCAGTCTTCAGCCCAGACGCCAAGTTCCAGCAGAGCTGTGACTGCCAGTGTGAGTGCTGCAGAGACCAGCAAATCGTCCGACTCCATGCAGGAACTCAAGACAGTGTGCATCCGAGACTCTCAGTCTATCCTTGTTACCACTAGAGGAGGGAACACTGGGATAGTCAAGGTGCAGACCAACCCTGACCACAGCACACCTGGCTCCTTACCTCCCAGCCCAATCTTTACTTTCCCACCTGGATTCAAAGCCTTTTTGGTGTCCAAGTCTGCCACCTCCTCTGCGACTGCTTCAGCAACAACTTGTTCAGCAACTACGTCACCAGGGTCAACACATTTTGCGGGATCCTCCATTTCTAGCTTATCCCAGCTACCTTCCATTCCCTTCACTCGGGCCATGGGGAACAGTGTCTGTCAAACCCAACCCCAAAAGAATATGGGCTCTGGGCAAGTAACTCTAAGCAAAAGCACAATGTCCTCTGCCACATTGGCAACCACAACCCAAGCATTGTCTGGCACTCTGCATAGTGTTATCAATATGGCGGCAGGCTCTGTGGGAGCAGTGTCTACAGAAAGCTTTGGGAAAACTAGTATGGTGGTCACCCAGGCTCCACTGGCACAGTATGCCACCAAGCTTCTAACCAAACGGGCTCTACCTCAGTCCGAGGCCAGTTCGGCAGACAGAGCACCCATACAGAAAGTTATCCTTGTCACATCTCCTTCTATTGTTACCCCTTGTGGCTCAGCATCCAAGTTCAGCCCTCCTGCTCTTGCTGCTCCTTTCCACACCCAGAAATTGATGTTTATTAGCCCAACTTCTGCTACTGCAACCCAATCCTTGATTGGTGCTCCAAAAACTCCAGAGAAGGTCACTGCCATGGACTCTTCCACGAACCTCCATGCTGCCGTGCCCACTTTTTCTCAGATAAGAGATGTGAAGATCGGCCTTAACATAGGCCAAGCCATTGTTAATGCTGCTGCCAACAACTTGCAGAAGGTACAGGCGATCAACTTGGTGCCCAGTTTGGCTGCTAGGATAACTGAGGATCCCCCCAATCATGGAAGGCAGACCAATATCTCAGCTCCAGGAGCAGACGCAGGTGTTAGGACAGCTGTAAGTTCAACCACAGCAAATGCTACCCCCAATGATTTTTCTTCTTCAGTGAACCCAGGCCCAATCAATAACAGAAAAACAGTGTCTGTCTCAACTGTGAAAGCTGGGCATTTGGCATCTTCAGTCCTTGTAGCAGCTTCCCCTCAGCAGTGTGTCTCATCTGTATCTTCACCAGTTCCAACAATGGGAAGCCCAAAAGCTGTACAGGGCAGAAGCAGTCATCTAAAGACTTCTCCGGTCCCTTATACAAGCAGTCTGCCTCAGAAAGATGTGACAGATGGAAACATCCAGTTACTGAGGACCTCAGTCTCAAGTCAAGCTGTTGGCCACCCAATATCCCTTGCCACACTGTGCACAGCATCTTTTCCAGTGTGTGCCATCTCTACGCCCTTTTCTCAAAGCCAGTCCCAAGTGCCCCGAAACGTATCCAAACCCACTCAGATATTCAATACTCCCGTTCCAGCTCCCAGAGCTGTGGCTCAGTCGACTACTGTTAATCTCTTAAGTGAATCCTCAGTGCAGCAGAAGATTGTAATCAATACCAGCACACCCCTGGCTCCTGGAACCCAAATTATGATAAATAACAGTAGGTTAATTGTCCCTCCTCAAGGCCTTGGGCCTGGCAGTCATGTACTCCTTATTTCTAGTCCAGGCATGTCACCCACTGGTAGTGTCACTGGTGGGCCACTGAACCAGAAGGCTATCCCTGTACCCAGTGGGCAAGTATGCTTAACTGGAAATCAGAACCCAAGAAGTTTACCTACTACTTCTGCACAGACCTCAAATGCTCTTAACAAATCACAGCCTCCCTCAACAGTGAAATTGACTTTGCACAGTGCAAAGACACATGCTCTGCCCTTGGCAACAGCTTCATCTAATCTCGTCATGGCTGTTGGGAAGCCACTTACTTTGCCCATTGGAATAAACCCTTTGCCAACAGGGAATGCTATATCTGCAGCACAGGTTTCTCACTTAATGGCAGCTAAAAAAATAGCCACTCCAGCCACACAACAAAGTCTGAGAGAAAGAGCTCAAACTGTGACAACTTTGGCAGAAGGGAAAGGCTTGCCCATTGCTGCAGTGCAAGCAGTTGGTAACTTTATTAAAGGGCCAGTTATAGCAACAGCACCATCTGTAGCAAGCTCTGTCAACAGCACAAAGACAGCCCTTGCACATGGAACATTGGCAAATATGATTACCAAGGCACAGCTTTCACCATTAACACCAACATTGCAACCAATTGGGGTTTCTAGACCACAGACTTTACCCACAGCAACAGTGCCCCCAATAGGTAGTACAATTTCTAGGATACAGACATTACCGATAGCAACTGTACCACCAATAGGGAGCGCAATTACTCAGACACAGGCTTCCCCGATAGCATCAGTAACACCATCGGACCATCCCGTTATTATGGCACCTGCTCAGCCTCTCACAGCTACAACTCTAAACCCAATAAGAACGCCAGTGCCATTTACAAATCCAGCGATAATGTTAAGCAAGCAGTTGCAGCCTGCGAGCTGCCTTTCACTTCTAACCAACAGCTCCTCCAGCAAATTAATAGTCAGTCCAGAAGGAGCCATTTTAAATGCCATCAGTACTCCTGTTCCCAGCTTCGTGAAGCTGTCCAAGCCAGTGGCCACTGTGGTGGTGACTCCAAGTTCCAGCGCAGGGAGGATGCTTCCTGTCTTCAAGGTAGAGGATCCCAGTCCTCATTCAGGAGACCCCGATAAATCAGGCTTAACATGAGAGGCCAATTACTGAGAGGAGGCAGGAGAAAATCAGTACACACTTCTTGTATTTTGACTCAATATGAGATCTGGGCAGCAACAAATGGAACGGTTTCTTTCTGGTAAGGACCGCAAGCCGACCATGATACTAGATATAGACAGACCTGGTCTGCACTTCTTCTTACCCTGACAAAGTTTTTCAAAGAAATACGGTAGCTTTTACATTCATTCACTATATACAGTACTGTAAGCATAGTGCAGTTCATTCTTACAGGTAGCTGATTTCAAATTGATCTGTGAATAATATTTTCTGTTTCTTTTTGGACTGACACGGACTGACTGTCTTCATTTGTTTTGTTTTCTTTGTCCTGCTTTTTTTAGGAAGCCCCACTTTCTAAAGCACTTAAGGAAGATATTACATTAATTAAAGCTGCCAGTTTGTATGTAAGGGTTATTTTAAGGTTTAGGGTGCACAGAATGCTCACTAGAACAAGCACTGGACTATATAGTCATTTTGGCTGCCTCTCCAACTGAGAATACATATTGACATACCTAATGTGTCATTGCAAATAAACCCCATGTGTGCATGGGGGAAAAGAAAGCAAAACCTTCATACTGGAGAATGAATAAATAACAAATGTAGCACAGTGCATTATTGGCACACTTGTGTATGTGACCTCCGCTACATTCTCATTCATTCACTGTCTGATATTCATCTACCGGTTTATGTTCACAAATCCACTAGCCCAAGTTCATCATCTGATAACTACACTATATTGTGTACATCTCTTACTTTTCACCCTATTTTGCCCAGTTTTGCAGTGTGGCCAGGTATACACATTGACAGTGAAAGATCATTGATGAAATCCTGATACCAACCTTAGTTTTGGTACATGTAAGTCATATACAAGTTTGTAGAAACAGGTGACTGAGGAATTGTGCACAAACACATAAGAGGTATTTTTGTTCTGCATTTATAAAGCATTGAAAGAGCGTGTTTCTTGTGAGTTCATATTCTAATTTGAATGGTTGGTTTTCACCTAATTTTCATTTTTAAATGAACACAAGGAAGAAAACAGTCGTATTTGCATTTAAGGTTTAAAAAAAGATTGGTAGAGAATAAATATTGAAACAGTATATCTGAACTGGTTAGAATTATTGCAAATGTCAAACATTTTATCATTTGTAGTCTCATCAGAGTAGCAGTTGGCAGAGGCTTGTTATAGAAAAGCCCAAAGCTGTTCTCGAACCTGCCAATCCTACAAGAATTCCTTTTGAAAGCAGAAGCAAGACATTTATTCCCAGTTCTGTAGTTTGGTTTATTAGGCATTTTAGTACTCATAATAATAATGATTATCTTGGTTTCTTCCAAGCAGTTTGATCATAGTAGGTGATTGATCGTGGAGGGTACAAATCTGGAGAGTAATGACTTGTACTGTGTATAAAACAATATCAACAGTTCCTGTATGTTCTTGCACATATTTAAATGCTGTGGCTGTGCTTGTAATGAGACAACTATGAATACAAATAAATCAAGAAAGGATCAACTTAGTGGTAATTTATTCCCTACCATAAAGAAGAATTCCTTAGTGTAATCTAAACTAAAATAATATAGTACCATTGGTTGCATCTTTTACATTGAGTGTTCTCTACATCAATATTGGGGGTGGGGGGGGGGGGGGGGGGCTATGACAATATAGTACGTCGGTACATCAGAGGTTCTTTTTACACTGAATGATCAGAATATGTATAAACCCTAGTTGGTTATAGTGCAGCCAAATAAATATAAACAGGACTGCTCTTTTCAATAGAGAATGAGTAACCGTATTGGGTTGCCTGTTGTAAGTATTAAAAATAACAGGATATAAAGTTCCTGGCAGCATTGTATATTTTGAACTGTTATAGTGAACAAAGTAGTGAAAGCTTTTAAAGCCTGTTCATCACTTTTGGCCATTTTGTATTTGCACATTGAGCAGTGATTTAATCATTGCCTTTAAACATTTTCTTTATGTTCTCCATAATTTATACTAAAGATTTAGTACATAAAGATTTCTTCTGTGTTCCATTTTGTGTTTCTTTAAAAAATACGGTATTTGTAAATGATTGGAACACAGCTAGGAGATGTAAAAGTTGTAAATAATTGTTTTAACTCACCAGGTTCAAAATATGTATGGATTTTTTAAGGTTATATTTATGGTTTCTGTTTACATAATGTATAGATTTCTAAATATTTTACTAGTTATTTTGGACCATTGCAATCTTTAGAAAGAAATGCAGAATACTCTGAATGTAATAAAAAGAACATGCTTTGTAAAAATGAGACTTGTTGTTTTTGTCAAAGGCTGTACCAAGAAAAATGTAATTAGATCACTCGCTATCTTTACACTGTCATAGATCATTTTCTAAATACTGTATTTGCATGACATCTCTACAGCAATCTCCCAGGTAGTTGACCAACTTTGTCATGTTCTAATATAGAATAAACCATTCCAGCTTGCAATTTCATATTTTCATTGTTATTGAACAGCACCCCTCATTTTGACCTATCACTTAAGAACTGTGCCATCTAGAGGTTGTGATATTCTTCATTCTGAGATGTTGGCTTCATACTCACTACAAAACTATTCTTAGTCAAGTTTGATCTTGGGTATTATGTAAGAAAAAAATGTGAACAGTTATTTTATAAAGCAGCCATCACCACACCACAACAAAGCTTCTTATCTCAGTAATTAGTTGAAAGAGGAGATGCTATAGGAAAAAAAGGTATGTGAAGTTCAATTAAGAGTTGTTGTTTCAAATGAGGATTTATAATATATCTAACTTCCATAGCAAATAAAAAAATTAAGCCAATTTTTTTGTAAATCGAAAGCTTCAGATACCTTCCATCCATGTACATGTTTTAGTTTGCAAGTTACTTGGAGATTTACAGAGAATGTAAAACCCTTTTCACACTGGCATGCTGTACCCAGGTCAGGACCCAGGACTATGTGATTTCACACTGCTTTTGATAAAGCAGGGTTGACCTGGGTGACAGATGCAAGTACACAATGCGCGCACAAATACCCCGGAAGCAGATTGTTGCAATCTGGCTCATGCTGTGTCTCAATCAAAAAAAAATATGGCTAAACAGAATAGTTTCTTGCAGAAGTAAAACCTTCACGCAGGCATGGCTGTTTGTTATTTCGTCGGCTTACGAACGGCCGTCATCCATTTTGTCTCGCTCAACCCGGATCAAAGCATGTCGATCCACACGCTGAGGTCAACTTGGGTACAACCTAGATACGTGGTTTCACACTACGTGGGATTGTGACCCGGGTGGAGTACCAGTGTGAAAGGGGCTTAAGATGAAAGTGAAAGCTGCAGTTTGTGCTCTTATGTAATTAACAAGTTTTCCAGCTGCTCTGTATTCCAGCAATGAAGCATTCGTGTCATACTAACTTTTTCCTAGAAAACTATTCTGCAGTGCTTAGTAGTAAATGTGAAGTTTCCATAATTTAAACCATGTTTGGTTTACAATACAGCAAAAAATATAAAGTGGCAGCTATCCATGAAAAACCTTGTTGCAGTATTTCTTTCTGTGTTCGAAAATGGTTTCAAACTAAAATGTTAGAACTAAAGATAATTGTTGAATAAGATGGACCAGTAATTTGTAAAGTTTACTGGTAAGTTTTTAGCAGTATTTTCAATGGACAATAAAGAATAAAACCTTGTGAAGCCACTTTTACAATTATGAAAGTCTATTTCTTTGTTAGTATATCAAATATACTGACAAATGATACACATATAATCTCCAGGTTTTATTTTTGCACAACATTCAAAAACTACAACAGCTGAAAGTGCATTACAAGAGGAATATGCAGGAAAAATAACTTTAAATAAAGGGGTGGGTGGGAGAGGCAAGTGTACTTAAACATCTGTGATAGAGTGCAGAGAGCCCAAACTATTGAGGAGGCTTCTGCACAGGCAGTGCAGCTACAAAAAGAGAACGAGAACAAAACAACGTGTCTTCTTGGCTGGTACAAAGCTGAATTCATTACAGGTTGCGTCCATTGAGCATTAACTGTTTCAGTGCCACATTCTTGCAACTTCTGGTCATATTTATTTTCAGATAGTGTATTTATATTAAGTACACTGCTGTATTCTATGATTCCTTTAAATTTCCATTGTGGGTAGGTGAATATATCCTAATTAAAATTTCAGTTGATGCAACAGTTGTAAAACAGTATATTTGTAACAGGCTACAGTACATACCCTCATTTTATTTTTGGCCCGTTTCAATTAAATTATTATCTTACCATATAGTTACCACCCAATTTCCATTAATATATCCTAGCTGTTCGCTTCAAACAGCAACACGGCTAAACATGTAGCTTCCATTACGTAATTTCTGTTTCAAAGTAAGACTTCTGTAAACCCTTTCAGCTTTTTGTTTAGTGCTTCCTGAGTTTGTCATTGTTTTTTAAAATGTTACCTTTGTTTTGGGGGATTGTGTATTTGTATTTGTCATGTTTTTTGTTGCATGTAAAAGTTTTAGAAAATGTCAATATCACAGTATGGTTAAACACTATCATTTAACTCACCTTGATCATATCTTACACAAAGACAGCAATTATGTTAACTGGATAATATATAATCTCGAGCAACCTTTTACCAGCCAATAAGAGAAGAAAAACAGGTCTAGATTGAAATCTGGAAGTATGCTTAAATTGATCATTTTGACTGGAAATGATGTTGGTTTCTTAACATACCAGTTATGTATTGGAAAGGTACAGTGACCATTTTCTCCCAACCTGAACCCCAGTGAACGTGTATTATGCATTTCGCACTGGCAGTGTGGTCCATTGGTCCACTATGAAAGGCGCTATATAAAAAATATATATCAGACAGTGCCATCATACTGTATCTGGACCAGGAACTTACATTTTTTAATGAATAACTTAAAGGTTGCTGATCATGTTCCTGGTGCTAATATGTGGTTTAATAGAGAAAAACATAGATTATGATGAAAGGAAACAAGGACAGTTTAATATACAGTAGTATCACTTGAACATGTAAATGGGTGCACTCTTCTGAACACAAACCACCACAGAGACCACATTTAGACCTTCAGGTTTGGTACTATGGGCAGACACCACTGGAGACTTCAGGGAGAATATGGAGGTGGTAAAGGCCCTGCAGATATCTTCTCATAAACTGGAGGGGCATCGGCAACCTAAAATGAAACAACAGCAAGACGAAAAGAAGAGGTTAAAGTGATTGTAGCTAACAAAATAAACTCCATAAAAGTTTACTTCTTGTGTACTTCTGTTTGCTATATAGGTCTCAAATGTCTAGCTTAAAAAAAAAAAAATGAAACACACCCACAATGGTAAAGAAAACAAAAAAGCAATTTAAACTTTGGTTACATAAATGTGTTTGAAAGCCATGCTTTCAGTTATAGTTCAGTCAGTAACATGTTTTCACCCAGAAGACACGTTTGCTAGATCTTTCAAAACAGCACATTTGAGACCTGCTAATGAAAGTGCAAAACAGGCATGATTAAAGTATTAGATAAAATGACTTTAAGAGTTCGAATCTCAATAAAGCTACAAAAGTATATATTTATTCATTACAGTCCAAAGTGTATATATACACTGTAATTATTGACTTAATTGCCAAATATAAAATTAAGCGCCAGCCAACGATGATGCAATAATGGATCAGCCATATAAAAATGTGCTTTCTATAAAATCACATATTTTATTATACTATATGTGAAATGTTTTGCTTGCATGAAGAAATTACGAAACACGCATTAGCCGTTTAACTTTGAGTGATTATAAAACTGAAACTTAAGAAACCCAATTTCATGCATCTAGTTTTTCTTCAGCGTAGACACACTAAAGCTGGAATGCAGTTCCTTGTATGTGCGTGCTTTACGTGCATGACACATAATCAGTAAAAAAAAAAAAAAAAAAAAAAAAAAGCATAGTGTATTATTTTTTAATGTGGCTTAGTTTATTTACACACACAAATGCAGGGTAAAATTAGGAGCTGGGTTAGTTATTCCAGTTGTCACAGTCAAAGTGTGAACAAAACAGCTTGTGAGCTCCAGTGTGCCCTCAACACCTCTCTGAAGAGCCAGTGTGAAAACAGCAGGATTGTGCCATGATTTCTTACCACTGGGTTCAGACTGCTGTAGTCATTCAAGGGGAATTTGTGTTCTGGAGTGGCTCCTTCTTCACTGCAGTGTCCAGATCTCATCAAGACTCTTCCAATGCTGCTGGCTGTACCTCGGCTCTGTGTTAAAAAAAGGGAAAATTCCATCTGGTAGCTCAGTCAAAATGTTATGACTTCTGCGACTACAGTCTGCCCTGGGGGAAGAATACAACAGCACAACTGAAGGTGATGTAAACGGTCTAATACTGGACATGTACAGCAAGCATACCAGCGAGTGACCCCTGTGTGCACGTGTCAATTCACCGCTGCTACCATTTCAACTGCAAATATCAGAAAAAAAAACTGTTTCTTCTTTGAGTTAAAATTTTCAGTATAGTGAAAACTCCTTGTCAAAATTAAAAGTTAATTTTTTTTTAAAAATGATTTGTTAAACCACTAGATTATGTAGTCATTTGGTTTAACTAATTAACAAACAGAGATCAAATCAAATTGAGACTTAATTGGATTGCTGGTGAGCGGTCTATTGTACCAGGCAATATCTGACTTTTGTGTTACCTGTGGTTACCTTAAATAGCTGATGAGGATTACCTAGCAGTATGGAGATGGTGAATTATTTCAGAACAGCTTGTGAGCTCCAGTGCGCCCTCAACCATCCAAGCCATCCTAATACTTCCGCAGACTTATAGAATACATTTGGGGACTGAATTATTACCCGAATCATTGTGTATCCATTCCTTCTTTTGTAGTACCAGCACCCAATGATCAGCAGAATTGTGAGAATGATAACGAGAAGGGCAATGCCCGCAGCCCTAAAAGACAAAAGCAAATTTCCATCCTCATTTCCGTACAAACTCAAAACCTTACGTTTAACAAAACGAAATGCTTTACATACATGTAAAATTACAAAGAAGCCATTTCTTTTCATATGTAATGTTATATAATAAGCCAACAAGGGGTATGTTTTACACATGATGTGTACAACAGATCTACCGTCTCATTAAATTAGCAATAGGCTATATGTCAAAACAAAATTAGATTTATAATATTTAAAACATTTTAAATTTAAAATGTGTTTAATAAAATAAATTATATCCAAGTTAGTATGGCCTATCCCTATTATAGGTTTCAGAAACATGTATGAGACTTTCATAACCAATACATAGAATACTGTACTGAATTCTTATTAGGTTAGTTATTTTAAAGTATCTACAATGAAATGAGGAAAAGGTTTGTTTGCGACACTGACTCTTCAGCTCGGATGTAGAATGCACCTCCGCTCCCTCTACTGGACACATTCACAGTGAAGTCACCTCCGGGCATATCGTGTCGATAAAAATGGTCACACCTAGAAAAACAATATGCACGTAACTCCTGCATCTTTGTAAAGAGCAAGTCCATAAAACCATAACCTTAATCTTAAAATGTCGTGTCACTGTTTACTGCGGTGCGCAACAGCCTGTCCCAATAAGGTTTGTAGGCATGCCCAATAATCCAGGCTGCAATTAAAACTGTTTGGAAACGAATGATACAAAAGTTTGTTGTGCACATGAGATACCAGAGTCGCAGTTCAAGTGACACCACAGTAAGACACAACTTTAATTTTGTAAAATGTTGTATTACGTACATGTTTCCTCTCCCTTTTGCAGACACAAAATCAGGTGAACAACTTTAAACGTGTTAATTGAGCAAGACTTTATACTTAAAGGGTTAACTCCAAGTAAGTCAATTAACCAATAAAAGCAGATTAACAAAAACATTATTATTATTATTATTATTATTATTATTATTATTATTATTATTTCTTCAGAATGGAGGAAATAACTTTATAAAAAACAACTGATGTGAAAATCCGAAAACAAAGGACATACGGACATTCTTACAAAATGTAATTAAGGAGCGCATAGCTCAGCAACAGTATCTAACTACATTAAAATAAACTCAATTAACCAATTATCATTTTCAATGCCTCTATTTAGTAGACAAACAGCTAACTTTATGCAAGTAGGACTACCGTAAATATAAATTCACTGTTAAAGAAAACATAATTTATTTAAAAAGAAACTCACCCAAGAATATATGTGCGTCAACGGTGACTGGAAACAACAGAATGAAATTCCTTAAAGTTTGTTCGTTCCCTTTCATTCACTTAACATTTTATTTGAACAAGGACATTTCTCATGACTGTCACGGGTTTGTATCTCTGACTTAGTAACCACTGATTAGGTCTAATTACCGTGAAAACATCAGCACCCGCAACTCCTTTCCAACCAGATTCCTAAGCCAGTCTCCTGACTGCCTCAGTCATGTTTTCATAAACCCCAAGAGCATGTGTGTAGGGTGGGGGTACAAACCAGACATGTGATGATTTAAAAAACTTCTCAAAAGAAATTGCAGTTTATTTTTTACAGTAAAGACGTCTAAAATGAGACACATCTTGGGCTGACCAATTACATTAGTAAGTTATGTAAGCTTAGCAATCCTTTTTTAATGTACTTATTTGTTTATGTATCTCTTTATTTATTGGCTGTTTACTATTTAAGTAAAAAATAAAAAAAAATGCTGGTCCGAACTAGCAGTTCTTCAGTCTGTAGAAGACAGTTATGGTACAAGTCGACTAAGGAGAGGTTCCCCTCAGCCCAGCTCAGCAGAAGGTCCATGTACAGTACCTTACAGACTGTCGCTTCAGAGAAGACAATTAGTAATTTCTTATTACCTAATCAGATATGATTCTGGTGATGCTGAACTATACTCAGTCGGGCTGCATTATAATCCGGTATTCAAGTAGTCAGGGTTGGCGTCAGTTCCTTTTTTCCAATTCCAATTCCATTTTAAAAACAATTCCTAATTCCAAAAAAAAAAAAAGGAATTTGAAAAAAAGAAATTGACCCAAACCCTGGAATGGGTACACAGGTCTAGTGAATTAATGTACAGCTGGATGGTACAGCTCTGGAATTTAAATTCAAACAACTCAGCTTGACATGTTTGCAATGTGAATGGATATTGTTTACAGATACAGTACTTCGGTGTTGTAAGTTAGAGTTTATAAAATGAGTGAGCGGCAACAACATTGTCTGTAAATTACTGCTGATTTGTGCGTTGTGAAAGAGACTGAGGAATTTACTCCCGGTCTCATGTCACAGGAGGACCAGGGGATCACACGTATAAACATTGGATACAAGCAAGCAGAGATGCACAGGTCACAGCACGAACCGATGCACACGCTTGTATCACAACACAGACGTCAATTCAAGGAAGTGACTGACAATTCAAACAAAAACATTACATTATGAATATTAGCATTTCCACCCCCATTTCTTCCAATCAGTATGGCTCCACCCTACTATCACACACCTTCAACAGATCTGGCAAGGGGGGGAAACTCGCCCAAATCTATAACATTCTATAGTGTGTCACATTTAAGCATTTTACAGACTGTCAACCTAATCTGTTCTTTGTTTGTGGTGTTCTGTTTTCACACAGTGTCCACACATCTTGATTAGACACCTGCTAACATTGGCTCTCTGCCCAGACACCTAGATACGAGAGACTGAAAATGTCTTGCTTAGCTAGTTACATGTGCTTTAAGCTATATCAAAAAATTAAAATAACACAGAAGTAAAGAAACTTATAATCAAATACATAATTAATACTTTATGCAGAATGTCATCTCCTACAAACAACAGAACTGAAAAAAGCCCACAAACACGAGGAATAATCTTCCACTAACCTCCCAGGTGAAACATTACAACGGTAATTGAGGTAATCCATGAGATAGTACTTGCAAGCTCCCCATAGTGTTTCTGGATTTCTACTAAGAACAGACCCAAACTCTGCAACACAGCGGCTGTGAAGGCCATCATCATTAAGACAGAGGCCACCAGCACCCAACTGTAGCCTCCATTTGGGGTGCTCATTCTGGTTGCAGGCAATCTTCACTGGCCTTTCCTTAATCCTGTAGAGAATGTATTAAGGTGTAGGAACAATTCAATAATTGAAAATGTAATGTTTATCTGGGTTAATTAGTTCTCTTACTAACAATGGTTAATTGACATGTTACAAAGATCGAGGATTTACTATGAACACACATTCACGCACAGACACAAGGAATGTTTAATCAATAGTAGTATTTTATTAAGTACACAAATAATAAACAGAAATCAGAAATATTAGAAAGTAAATATCTTAGTCTCTAAGAGCAAAACACAATTCAAAACTCTCACTGCCTTAACTTGGCTATCAGGCCATTGAAGATGACACCGCCTGTCTCCTCACACACAAACTGCAGCGCGAGGAGGCTGTGACGTAGCTAGTCGCACGCTCACACACACACGCCCGCATCCAAGCACAGAGCAAATCTGAGATAATGCACACTCTTAGAATATATTACATTACGCTTATTAATGGTATATAGATTAAGTATAGCAAGTTTACTTTTAACTAAATTCTTCAAACAACAATATGAGGTAGATTACTTATACTTCATCAAGTTTCACTAAAAGTTATTTCATACGCAAAGTGTGCAAACTAAATAACTAACAGTACAATTCTATGTGAATGTGTTACAATTAATTAATTTAGTTCCAATGAAGCTGAGACTTTTGGTCCGCTGTTTTGGAAACTCAGTCTGTTGAAGGTCCAGTACAAAAAACTCTCCTCTCACAACGAAGTCTTCAATCCCACGTTAGATCAAACTTTGTTTAGCATTCGATGTGGAGCGCAAAATGTTCAGTTTTGCTTGGCTATTTAGTCTTTTTCACTCTGCTAAATAGCCACTTTCATGAGATCATTTGTGTATCTTGCCTTTTTTTAAACTCACAGTTCTTTGATGTTGTAATGTCCCTTTCCACTGTGACATCGCTAGTTTATGTCTTCCTTGCGTCAAAACGATTGTTGTTGCACAATTCAGCTGTCCGCTCAGCCTAATCCAGTTCAGGCCCAGGTCCTCTAATCAGTAGGTCACATAATTCAGTATTCCTGCCAGGAACCAAGGGGGGGGCCTTCTCAAGACACAGCAATTTGCACTGTTTCTCAAGACACACAGTTTCATTAATAAATCCTACATTTCTAATACACGTTCATGTATTATCATATTCAGGGAATATGTCCCACAAAGCTTACATTTTGCTTACGAGTTATTAAAATAATATATTTTTTTCAAAGTCTGTTTTTATGAAAAAAAAATTAAATTCTTAAGTGTTTTGGATAGGAAAGAACAAAAGACACAGCTTTGTGAATAGAGACCAATGTTTCAGGGTTAAGAAGCTTTTTTTGAGAGTAGTTTGTAAAGAACAAACATCCGCAGGTAACCTTTGGTTTGGGCATTTCCGAGCTGTTCTTTAGCACCAGTGTGGCAGGGTGAAAGCCCTGCCGGTGCATGGGTGTGTGTTTGTGTGGGGACTATTAGGCTGGCAGGGAGGGGGTTAAATTTCTCCCTGTCAAAACACGTGGGAATGTGGCTGAAGCCAACAACTGAATAAATTAGCACAGGTGTATAAAATAGGTGTTCATGGGTGTTAGAGAGAATTAATGTTATAATGTTGTGTCCGTCTTGTTTACTTTCGTTAGTTTTTGTAAACCGTTTAAATTAGGCCCTTGTGTGTTTTGTCCGTGTTATTTGTTTATTAAAACTGCGCATTGGCGCATTTAACTTGCAGTTAAGAATAAAATACAAGATAAGAAAGAGACGTCAATTTACATATTTTTTAATGACGCAGTTGCTTTAATTAGTAAGACATACATATACACAGTATTTGTAATAATAGACACTATTTTCAATAACAGACATTGTATTTTTTTAATAGACACTTTTAATAATGCGTAAACAATACATATAAGGAGAAAGGATAAGACCAACCTATGACAAGCTTCTTAAAGGAATACATATTTTTAAATAAGCAGTTGCTATTAATTAACAGATACAGACAATAAATAGAAAATGCATTTTTAATAATAAGGCATACTTGCAAATTTAGTATCCATGTTAATTTGCATTTTATGTATTGCTCTATTTTGTCCGAAATAATTTATATTTATCACAATTGAAATCATCAGACAGTATGTCAATTTGTACAGATAAACATTAAAAACAGATATATAATTTATACAATCGATGCCGCTTATTAGCAACCCTGATAAAGACAACTTTTGGTTATTAACATTTATAAAGGAACCAATCCTATTATGGTATGTTTTTTTTTTTTCACTTATTAACAACTTTCAGAAGACAACTTTTTGAAGGCTTCTAAGCAGCAATTGAAAAGGGAGTTAAATGCCGAACACCTACAATGTATTAGTACTATTTGTAGTATTGCAATAATAATAATAATAATAATAATAATAATAATAATAATAATAATAATAATAATAATAATCTACCCGCTACTAAACCAAAACAAACCACGCCCCAGTCGTGACTGCTCATATTATTTAAATATGCATGACAGTGGCAATTTCTGACAGCACTTTGCGATAAAGAGCTATTGTCAGGCCAGGTGAAAACATCGATCGTAGAAATAATAAGTCGTCTGTGGTAAGAGGGAGGGGGAGGGGTGTCTCTAAATAAATCTATGTGAATCGTGTTTAAAAATGCAAGCGTTTTAAAATGAGAAGGCTTGGCATAGGAAATGAAACAAATGAGGAAAAGTCGCTGCCGGAACGCTTTGGATTCCCATGATGCACCGCTTAGGCACGGACGGCAGTTTCAATGTTAAGTCAGCGGAGTTGACCATTTTGTGTATCTACAGATCTTTGCCAGCGGTAAAAATGGAGAGCGACACAGCAGTCAGGAGAAACAGAGGGTATAGGGCTGCGAATAACCCGTCGGACCGAGACGAGAACAGCGGGGCCAAGAGCTTGGATTCTGAACAAAAGACCGACAGCAGCGGCTCAGATGAGATCAAAAAGAAACCCGTTAGTCTGTCTTTGCTGGAGGAGAGCAATGGGGCTGTCTTGCTTGGTTTTTTCCTACTTGCATTATGGGGACTAGTCCATTTATCACTGCGGCAGCTGGTCGTCGGAGCCTCGACCGGTGAATTTAATGCAGTCAGGGCTAGGTAAGGCACTTTTTTGTTGCATCATTATGATTTTGAGTATTATAACCGTTACATGACAGTATATATTTAAAATTGATGGAAACTGTCGCGTTCTGACCGCTGCATTAAATCATTGTTACGCAGAATTATATTCCTTTAATGAATCAAACTTATCCGTATGCCTAAAAGAGAAATGTCTTTGATTTTGTCAGTAAGGTTTTTGTTTAAATAAACGTCCGTGCTACTAAACTTGGTCAGACCATATGTCATGGACTGAAAGTAAAAATTAACAACTCAACAGGAACGACCTAAAATTTAAAGAAAGTGAGATTTATATGAGAGGTAAAAGTAACAAAAAGTAAATAATATAATACAAACTCCTCTATTAACAACAAAACAGCATACCTTAAACTGAAATTCAATTTACCCGTTGCGGAAGTTCTTTATTTGAGCTGTGTACCAAAAAAACAGCTTCCCTTAGATTGAAATTCAGTTTACGCTAGGGTGCGCAAGATCTTTATTTGAGCTGTGTACTTCTGCTCCACAGTTTATTTAAATATGTTTTATTTGAACTGTGCAAGCACAAAGTTTCAAGTTCCGCATAAGTCTCGCGTTTTAATTGGCCCTTGTCTGTCACAGGAATATGACGTCAACACGAAAAGCTAGGCATTGGCTGCGTTCACGAGAGGCAGACTTTGCTATGTCTGCGCAGATTCTGCAAATATTCTGAAAATTCATTGGCTACTTGCTCCGATTCTGTGCAGATTCTGCGCAGAATGACGAAAGTCTGCGTGTCGTGAACGCACCCATTGTGATCAGAGAGAGATAGAGATAGATATGCTTTCCAGAACCTTTCAATTAAAATATAATATGGTATTTTGCTGTACTAATGTAACAAACTATGGGTGACTTATTTTATATAAATTGTCATGTTATGCACGAATGTAAGAACTGGCTTACTGTGGTGATCTACTTTTTTTTTCTTTCAAATAACATATACTTATAATCGTTTGCGTGATTTATTTTAATTGCAAATATATATCCTGCCCACTATTAGTTTTGTTATATGATTCATTAGTTTATCTGTAATGTAATCACAGTTTTACATATAGACTGCACGTTCTCAGGGTTCTGGGCCGCTTTTGCGTTTATAATGTCTCAGTTAACGTCCCACATTCTGGTCCGCTCTGGTTTTCAGATAACGCCCAAAATTCTGGGCCGATTTAGTGTATTGATAACGTCCCAAATTCTGTGCAGCTTTGCTTTTCTGAATTCAGCCCGTTTTTGGGATATTCTGCTCAACTGACAGCCGAGTTTTTAAGTCATGCATGCTCCGTTTACCATAAAAAAAGTACACGATAACTGGATCGTGAATTCATTTGAGTAACCCTTAGCACAGGAATCAAAGTTAATGTTTGTTTGTTTTTTTACTCTCCCCAGAAGACATATATATATTTTTTTATTATTAAGAAACAAATACAATTTAAATGAAAAAAAAAACGTATTTCTTTATTACAATGAAGAAACTCCATTGCACTGAAATAGATACATGAACATTCATTAAAGCAGTCGTTTTCCTTTATTAAAGGCTTATACTAAAATATTAAAACACATTTGTGAGAAGGAATATGGTATTCCATAAAAATGACTACTCATTTTCTTATGTAATGTACATCAATTATTGTAGCATAGTTTATGCAACCCCTACCTTTTAAAGCTGTAATTAGCATTGTTAAACCATTTCAATTTCTTAATTACATCACGGATATCTGACAATGATGAAACAAGCTAAAAACATGTTTCTAGCTATACATCACTGAAAGGAAGCTGTAGTCACTACACTACACACCGCTTGATTCATAAAATAAATACATTCTGCCTGGATTATGCAGAATTAGCAAGAAACAATAGGGGAATTCATTAGGTGTTTGAATTAAAAAGGGTGCAATATAAATCTGGTGATATGGAACAATGAACCTGCTAGCAGGGGTCTTCAATCCTGGTCGTGGAGGGCCGGTGTCCCGCCTGGTTTTTGTTCCAACTGTACCCTAAATTACTTAATTGGACCAATTAAGTGTTTTTTGGAAGCTTAATTGGACCAATTAAGTAATTTAGGGTACGGTCGAACAAAAACCAGGAGGGACACCAGCCCTCCAGGACCAGGATTGGGGACCCCTGATCTAGACAGTTATTGGATAGCACAGGTTGATACACTTAGCCTGTGGCTTTCTATCAATATCAGGAATGCCTATGGACTGTTAGAGGTATGAACTACAACAAAGTATCAATCCAGGCATTAAGTAGGTCACACAGATTGATACAATTAACTTGTGTCATTCTAGCACTTTTGAAGTTAACCCTTTTATGGCCAGTGTAAATGTTTCCAAGTGGGAAGGACTAAACAGTAAATGGTTGAGGGGCACATTTTTACACGTTACTTGTACTTTGCATAAGAATGTCTGTAATCTCTCACTAGACGTAATCATTACTGTTATACAATGTATTTCATTGTTTCCATTATATTTGCACAGTCCAGCTTTTTAAACAGTATCTGTAGCCTACAGTATAAACTATAAGGAATAGATAAGGAAAATGTTGACTAATACAATACAGTAAGGGCACTGGTCTCTTAAAACCCAGAAGGTCTGATAAACTCCTACGCATGACTATATATTGGTGGACATTACATAAGAAAATGAGATGTCCTTTTTTTTTTTTTTTGGGATACCGTGTTCCTTCTCAAAAATGTGTTTTAATATTAGCCTTTAATAAAGGAAAATGACTGCTTTGGTGTGTGTGTGCAGGGGTTGCATGGTGGGTGTGTGTGTAGGGGTTGCATGGTGGGTGTATGTGTGCAGGGGTTGCATGGTCGGTGTATGTGTGCAGGGGTTGCATGATGGGTGTATGCATGCAGGGGTTGCATATGCTACGCTACAATATATTGATGGACATTACATAAGCAAATGAGATGTCCTGTTTTTGGAATACCATGTTCCTGCTCAAAAATTTGTTTTAGTATTAGCCTTTAATAAAGGAAAACGACAGCTTTAATGAATTTTCATTAATCTATCTCCTAGTGCAATGTAATTTCTTCATTGTAATAAAGAAAAGTTTTTTTTTGTTTTTTGTTTTGTTTTTTTTTGCATTTCTATCTCAGGGGTCTTCCACTTGAAGACCCCAGAGATGTATCCTACTTAGCTCAATCCAGACGGTTGTCATGCTGATGCGCTGGGGAGACCACAGTGTTGTTGATACTCGGAGCCAGCATCACAACCATTGTGTGTGCTGATGCGCTGGGGAGGCAAAATAAACAGATCCCTGGAGCCAGCATTACACTTCAGCCATCTATGATATCTACATCAGAAAGAAACGCAATTGGATGGAGATGCAGATGCAGATGGAGACTGTGTGGTCCAGTGGTTAAAGAAAAGGGCTTGTAACCAAGAGGTCCCCGGTTCAAATCCCACCTCAGCCACTGGCTCAGTGTAACCCTGAGCAAGTCACTTAACCTCCTTGTGCTCCGTCTTTCGGGTGAGATGTAATTGTAAGTGACTGTGCAGCAGATGCATAGTTCACACACCCTAGCCTCTGTAAGTCGCTTTGGATAAAGGCGGCTGCTAAATAAACAAATAATAATAATAATAATAATAATAATGCAGATGGATCACATTAGTTTACTGTAAAGCTACGTATAGTCTTAGTTGGTGCTTATCTTGGCGAGATCTGAGTTCAAATCAGCATGAAGTTTTAACATCTACTCTCATGTAATGGAAATCACTGTTATTTCTCTTTCTTCATAAAAAAATAATTTTATTTCTTGGAGAGTAAAAAAATACATTAACTTTGATTCCTGTACTAAGGGTTACTCTTGCATGACAATTTATATAAAATAAGTCACCCATAGTCTGTTATATTAATACAGCAAAATACCATATTATATTTTAATTGAAAGGTTCTGGAAAGCATATATCTATCTCTTTCTCCGATCACAATGACTCCAAGCTTTCCCCACTCCTGTTGAGGTCATATTCCTATGACAGACAAGGACCAATCAAAACGTGAGACTGTTATGCGGTTCCATCCCAAAAATCGGTCCTCTCTCATACCTCTAGTTACTTATTCCCGATTCGAGGCTCGCATTGCAGCAGCACCAACTGCAAAGCTTTATTTAACAGTCACTGTTTCCAAGCAGGTTATCAGTCACATTTTACTACTACTAAAAATATTAATAATACTAATAATAATATGAACTTACGCTCGTCAAGTGACCCCAGAGATTGGTTATGCCTCCATGATACGAGTCGCTTGCACAGTTTTCATTAAACTTTTTTTTTTTGGTCGTCTGGGCATTTAACAAAAAAATCCCAAACAGCAGAGGGGTTTCAAGACATTTCTTTCAGTACAGCTTACGCTATACAACGCTTTGCTGTTGAGATGGCGAATGAAGAAATTAAATGTTTGCCTCTGGATAACACAAGCTGGAGCGGGGAGGGACGGATGGTGCTCAGTTTTCGAAATTAAAATTATTAGTGTTTGCGAATATTTTTCTACCGTACACTAGGCATTCAGTACTTATTTTACTGAAGCAATGCAGCCTCTAGAGGTATGAGCCCACTGCTTTGGATTATACCCTGCTCATACACGCAAGCGGCACTACAGTTGCTACGTATAACGATTTGGTAGCGGATTTTAATAACCACATTTGTTTATGTAATATGCATGATACAAACATTTTTGCATGTGATTGACATTTAACGTGTGATTTATAATATTCACACATTGTCAAACCTGTTTCTGTTAACAGGAAGAAAAAAAATAAATGAACAGTGTGTGAACCTGTCTGACGAACCTTTGAAGGTTTAAAACAATCTTCGAATCCCTGGCTAGTGAACGAACCTACGAACCTTCAAACCTTCGGACACAGCCCTACATTCTAATAGGGAAATAACATAGATAGTCTGGATGTGCCACACTCAAGTAGGGTATCATTTTAAAGCTTGAGCATTTCTCTTCAACATAAACTAGATTGCAGAGTGGCACAAGTAGGCATTCACAGGCTATGTCGTGAAACACACAAACACTCTTCTTTTCCTGCGTATTAGCACTCATTGTGAGGGCTTTGCCACCTCAAGCTGGGTGTGATGTTGAAAGTTAAGCAATTGTCTTGCGAATAGAGTATGGTGCATAATGGCATGTATAGTACTATTAAGTACTATTTAGTATGAAAATTAGAGCATGTGTTATGAATTGTAAGATAAAAAGGCCTTGTTTGATAGCAGATATTTAATTAAATGTTGTTTTGAACTGAGCAACAAATACAGTATGTGAAATATACTCATTTATAATAAACTAAATTAAATTTCTCTGATGTTACTATAAAGTATTCAGTATTCACACCCATATGTAAATTACATTACACACTGCAGCTTTTATTTTGTGATCCCCCCAATTAACTGGAAGTCTTCCTTAAGGCCATTATATAAAATCCAATTACTCTTTCTTTGTATCATAGAGATAGTGTTTTCCACTGTTGACTGTTGCTCCAAAAAGTGTGTACCTAAAATAAATCATATTGTTTGTGTATGTGTGAAGTACATTCAAAGATATATTTTGTTGTAGACTTTAATCCACGTTAATGGAGAGTAGAAGAAATGAAACAAACATTTGCACAAAGATTAAAAAGAAAACTAGTGGGGAAAAAATTACCAATCATAAATGAAAGTTCAGATAGCACAATCTATTCATAAATCAGTGTTTCAAGGATCTTAGATGTCAGTCTTTAATTTAATTTTGTTTCAAAGTATTACTGTTATTGATCCTAGCACAGAAAAATAATAAACATAAATAACATAACATAAACAGTTTAGTCAAAAGTCCTTTTATAGTATGATGCAGTGAGATTCCAAAATGATTATTTCTGTATTTATTAAATATTTACTGCCCAAACAACCTCTCATATGAGCCTGAGAAGTCCACATTAGTGTATACTGACCTTAATGTAGTGTGTGTGTGTCATATGTATACACCCAGGGTTGGAAACTCTCGCTCGCATCAAATTAAATCCGATGAGGACTAGTTGATGGCTGTGTCTCAGTAGTCCTCTGGGTGAGTACTTAAAACAAATGTACACATATACTCTCACGTGTAGTCTTGCATTAAAAAAATGCAGGGAAGTCAATTTTCTAACAGGGTGTAGTGAATAAGCGGTGGTGAATAAGCATTCATAAATCATTTTTAGAAAACAGTCACTTGGAACTGAAACCTCCCTTCATCTTCCCAGCAATGCCAACCCCACTTAATGGCGTTTTACGTTTGTGTTCTCCCTCTGTGCAGGATGTGAAGTTTATTGTTTGAATTTACTGAAACACGTTGCATCTTTTGAAGTAAGTGTAACATCATTTTACAAAAATGTGTTGATTTATACTGTGTTACGACCCTGACTGAAGATGTCATTAGCAAAGGGGGCCGGTTATTATTATTTGTTTATTTAGCAGGCGCCTTTATCCAAGGCAACTTACAGAGACTAGGGTGTGTGAACTATGCATCGGCTACAGAGTCACTTACAACTACGTCTCACCCGAAAGATGGAGCACATGGAGGTTAAGTGACTTCCTGACGGTCACACAATGAGTCAGAGGTTGAGGTGGGATTTGAACCGGGGATCTCCTGGTTACAAGCCCTTTTCTTTAACCACTGGACCACACAGCCTCCTAGTACTCGGTTGTACTAACAAGGTCAAACAATATGTCACGTTTTACTAAACATTTTAAAACTAATAAATAATTACCATAGTGAACATTATCATAGTATGTTGCTTAAAATATAATAACACAATATATTCATAATAAAGTTGAGTTCTTATCTATAAACAGTAACACGTTTTAAAGCTTGGCATTCGCTGTATGTAGCTTGGTGTTGTTTACATTATCGTCAGCATGTTTTAAGTGATTGGAAGCTGAAATTACTTTTTTTAAAACACACTTTTCTTATACAAATACAGCATTGGTGAACGATAATCAATTTGTTTGAAACCAGGCTTTAATCACTGATAATTGGTGCACAGGCAGTGATTCCATGAGCGTTCCAGGGCTCAAGCACCAGTGGGGGGAAAATAAGGTCTTGCATAGTGCAACTAAATCCCCTGTCAAATTATACTGTGGATGCTTCACGAGTAGAACTATTATTGCAGAGTTTAAAAATACAAAATCCATTTATACAAAGTCTCCCAGCTTTCTTAAAGATCTGCGTTTCCCTCATTTTTAATTTTTATTTGTTATTCTCTCAGTATCTAAACCTAGTAGATTCAGCGTCCATCAGTTCTGGCAGATTCTACTGTACTTGCTGAAGTGGTTTTCTCCCACTGCTAATGAAAAAAAAAAAAAAAAAAGCCACCTAGCTAACAATTTCATCCCGAGGGCTACAGTGAAAATTACTGTCTTTAAATTGGGACTTTAGTGAAGAATGCATGTGTATGTGAGTACATTAGTTATTGTAGATAGTAATTCATAGCCAGCCATTATTTTTTGTAAATAGCAACACATGTAATGTACAGTAAAATAAACATTTTATTTGTGTCATCGGTGTCTGAGCTTCATGGTCGGCAAGGTAACACAGCTGAGAGAATTTTTTCCTCTGTCATCCTGTCTGGTGCTGTCAGTGTCAGTTTCTCAGCACACAGTACAGTAATTGCTCAGTAACAAGGTGCAAACAGGTGATTGATTGATCGATCTGTATGAGCGTTTACAAAAAGGTAAATCTAAATTTATAACTGTATTTTTTAGCAAAATAAAATCTAAGCCTATTTTTAGGGTCCCCAACTCTTGTTGTTGATTCCAACTTAGCAAGTTTCAAAAGGTACTAGTCCTTTGGACTAGTAGCACAATATTGTTAGTTTCTATTGCATATATGTATGTGTGTGTGTTACACTCAGTCAGGAGTCGGTCAATCATCGAAAAAAAAACAATCATTTCACTATTTGAGTATTTACAAATGATCAAGAATGAAATTAAAGGTTATTTCGGTCTTTGAGCAAATTATTTTGGTGAAACGGAAAATATCAAACAAGCAGAGAACGAAACCGAAAAGAGACAGCTTCTTCGGTCTTTGAGTAAAGCGATATAATCAAATTGCGAAATGTGCTTTTTTGAGCAAATGCACTTCTGCTGTTTTACATTTGTCTCTGTCTGTGCTGTCTCTTCTTTACTGTTTTGTTCTTTGCTTGTTTGATATTTTCCATTTTGCAATTGTTTTTTTTGTACACAGCTCAAATAAAGAACTTCTGCACCTAGGGTAAATTGAATTTTCAGTTTAAGGTATGCTGTTTTTTGTCCTTGAGTAAATTGAATTTTCAATTTAAGGTATTCTGTTTTTTGGCCTTGAGTAAATTGAATTTCAATCTAAGGTATGCTGTTTTTTGTTAATAGATGAGTTTGCATTATATTTACTTTTTGTTGCTTTTACCTCTCATAGATTTAAGGCAATTTCACACAAGAGAACCTTACCTGCACGTGACTATGAAAATGTTGAACCTGTGTTATTATTTTCTTCAAGCTAGATCTATTAGTGCTGGCGGCATGAACACTTTTATTTCATGCATCAGTATATTTACACTTTAAGTTTGAGCTAATCAGTGACTGACTGATTAATGAAGAATTCTTCCCACTCCATCCAACCTCCCCATACAAAAGTTCAACATTATCTGCTATAGTATGTAAATAATATTTTTAGTGATTGCTTTTATTGTTCAACAACATATCCTTTCCATTCCAATCCCGCCATTCTAAATCAATGCATGGATTTAGCTGCAGGTAGTAGTAGACATACTTCTTGCTACAGATACATTTTGCAACAACAACAAAACAAACTTTTAATGTTGATATAGGATCATGCAATTCTTCACTTTTAATGGTGATATAGGATCATGCAATTCTTCACTTTTAATGGTGATATAGGATCATGCAATTCTTCACTTTTAATGGTGATATAGGATCATGCAATTCTTCACTTTTAATGGTGATATAGGATCATGCAATTCTTCACTTTTAATGGTGATATAGGATCATGCAATTCTTCACTTTTAATGTTGATATAGGATCATGCAATTCTTCACTTTTAATGGTGATATAGGATCATGCAATTCTTCACTTTTAATGGTGATATAGGATCATGCAATTCTTCACTTATCTTTCACACATTTTTCTGTTGGTTTACACAGGAAGCATCTTGAACACATCACAGCAGTTGGCCCCAGAACCGTGGGAAGTCCAGAAAATGAAATTTTGACTGTTAACTACCTTCTGGAGGAAATTGAGAAAATTAAAGCAGGAAGCAACAAAGCTCACACTATTTCAGTGGATGTCCAAAAACCTACAGGATCTTTTACTATTGACTTTCTAGGGGGTTTCACCAGTTACTATGATAGAGTCTCCAATGTTGTTGTCAAGCTGGAGCCAAAGAGAGGGGCCAAACACGCCATGCTTGCCAACTGTCACTTTGACTCTGTGGCAAACAGCCCAGGTAGGCCTAATTGTTCAGCTTTGAATAATAATGTTATTTAGTGCTTTTTGAATAACGGCAGACAATTGAATGCTGTGTTAAATCTCCTTTGAAAAAAGCTGTAACTTAACCTCTGCATTCAGTCTCATTTGGATTTTATATGGCCATAGACAACTTTTATCTCGGAGCCTAAAGAATGTAATTTAGATTGAAAGTCTTGGTTGCTTTATTGTGTAGAAACAACAGATTCTGCTCCATAAAACGATTTTTAAAAATGTATAATTTTGAAGTTGTTGAACTAACAACAAATATCAGTTGTTTCTGAAAACATCTTCCAGTGAAGCTGAGCCGATTTCTACAGAGTTTTATTTGCAAGTGAAATGTAGAATTCTGCAATGCTAATTCTGACCATTCTTCTGCTGCTTTGAAAATCATGTATGCAAAATGTATGAACCCAACTGTAAGCAGACCATCTTCAAAGGAATCCTATACTGTAGCTCCTTGTCTAGTCAAGTTTCTCTGTCATCCTCTATCTTTAGAAGGATTACAATTTCAGGTTTCACGTGATGGATATGCATAATTCAAATAACAATGGTACTGTAACATTGTACACAAAGGCATTTACAACATACAGTAAACAGTAATTGTTATATGCAAGTTCTTAATCTTATTATTTCATGGTGTTGACTAATGTGAAAGTGAGTTTCGAGGGTTTCGTACAACCTTTACCTAGCCAAAAAACCTGTATTGATATAAACAAAATCTGTGATTTTTAAAAATCTTTGTGACGCACAAATGACAGACACACATTTGAGTCTATGTAGTTTTATTAACTGTATCAGGCTTCTGCCACTACCATATTTTGTGTTTTAATGAGGTTTTAGGATATTGGAAAGACATAGTCTTGTTCCAGCTTGACTTTAGAAGTTGCGGACATGTCTACTTTTACAGAGCTTAACACGTCTAAATCAGGCTCAAGTCTCTAATTTGTGGATATTTGAAATGTGTTTTTCTTTTTTTTTTTTTTATAAATCTTTTTAGTGTAGAGCTTGGGATTGATGTTAGATGATTATGTGATAAATTCATCTCTTTTAATTTCGCTGATGTTATGTATAGGTGCCAGTGACGATGCTGTCAGCTGCTCTGTCTTGCTGGAAGCACTTCATTCGATGTCCAATTTATCAACTCCACTACAACATGCTGTTATATTCCTTTTTAATGGAGCAGAAGAGAATATCTTGCAGGTGAGAGCTTTACAGGCAACACTTGAAAGCCGCTTTAGTTTACTGGGTGTAACATTGATAGAGATTTGGGTTCAAGCACTGGCTCAAATTAGTTGTGCTATTTTTTGGCTGCAAATAATTATACAAGAAAAAGATTGTTTAGGGAATTACTAGCCTAACGAGCTGTCAACTCATGATTAAACAAAGCTGAGCTTTGGCATATAACACAATAATCCAGCAATAATTACCAATCTTCAATGACATGCCCTAAATCTATCCTAAATAATAAGGGTAACACATTTGCCAATAATAGACTAATGGCTGGTTTCACAGATCCCGATTATCACTAATCTTGGACTAACTAATATTATTGTACGTAAAGTAGTCCAAGACAAGTGCTAAACGAGGTCTGCGAAACCAGCTGAAAACCTTTTGTTAAAACTTTTTTTTTTAATCATTTAAACGATCATGATCTACATTTTCAAGGAATAATACACTTGAATTATATTGAATTATATAAGAGCATATTTAAACAAACCGGCTGTAGGGTTTACAGCACAACACATTGGTTAAAAGATGTTTGATGCACATTTTAAATAAAAAATATGATATTGTGTGGTAGACATTTTATGGCAAGACATTGATGTGAAAAGCAAATAACTGGTCCAAACTGATTTATGACCCAAGGTTTAAAAAAAGAAAAAAGTGTTTTTCTGTAAATCCTACATCATCTTCAGTTACGTTTGTATCAATTTTACAGTCGATTTCACATGTAATTAATGTACAACATACCAAAATATTAAATAATGACAGGTATTAAAAAAAAAAAAAAAAACAGTCAATGCATTAACCTCCCAAACAATGTTCGGTTAAGCATTTTAAAATACTGTGCCATTTACACCCAGTGAACTATTATTTCTCGATGCTGAAAAAGCTTTTGGCCGTTTAGAATGGCAGTATTTGTGGTGCGTTTTAAAGAGATTTGCTTTCAGTCCAAACTGTATTAAAATGATACAAGCCTTGTACTCTAGCCCTTCTGTGAAAGTTTCCACTGGTGGAATCTTTTCAGACTTGTTCAGTATTTTTCAGTGCCTCCAGACAAGGGTGTCCTCTCTCCCCTCTTATTTTTCACCAATAAAAATTGGATCGTCCCGCCACTCAGTTTCATTTAACGCCGATGATACACTTTTATAAGTGATTTAGAGCGCTCTCTTCTGAATATACTTAAGATTTTTGAAGATTTTGGTTTAATAGCTGGTTATAAAATTAACTGGTCAAAATCATGACTTCTCAACATGGAGGCAGGCAGAATTAATATCCCTCCCATCATTCCGGTCGCACAACAAGTAACAAATTTAGGCATTGAGATTTGAGTAATTGTTTTAAAAAATATTGAGGGTGATTTGAACAGATGGACGTTATTACCAGCATCAGTTCCTGCCTGCATTGCCTCGATTAAAATGAATATTCTCCCGCGTATTAATTTTATTAATAGAGTGATAGCATTGCCTCCAGCGGTATACTGTTGGTCAAAACTCAATTCCTTGTTAAAGTTTGTCTGGAATGGTAAACGTCCTAGAATGAAATGCAATGCAATAAAGCACTAGGCGGCTGGGCTTGCCCAAATATTAAATTATACCACTGGTCTTTTCTATTACTTACATTAAACCATTGAATTAACCCAGCTTTGCAATCTTCTTGGAAAGAGATAGAGCAGAAAATATTATCACCAATTAGACTACAAGACACACTGTTCTCTGGTGTTACATATAAAAAGTGCTCCCTGTGCTATGGCTCCATAATGGCATATACTTTGCAAACTTTTATTGCAGTGGAAAGATTCTTGGGTATCAAAACTAAGTGGCACAGACATTCACCCATTTGGAATAACGCTAACATCAGGTAGACCCTTTTCCTTCGACACGTGGGCCCTGAGGGGCATATACGTGTAGGAGGCCATGAGTCTGTCCTAGACTTCCAGGACCTAGTGTCTCGCTATAGTATCCAAAGTACTTCTTTGTTTTTTTTTTATTTTAAACTGAGATCTGCTTTTAAAAACATGTGGGGTTCCCTGAGGTCCCAACTTAATCTCTCACCTGGTGGTGGATTGGGTCCTGGGGGAAAAGCCTAAGGGTATGGTCTCATATATATATATATATATATATATATATATATATATATATATATATATATATATATATATATATAACATCTCACTGAACATTCCCACTCTCCTTTTTCATGTTTAAAGTTATGGGAGAAGGATTTTGCACAGTGGGGAGGGCCTGTTGATTGGGAAGCAGTGTGGGGGAATACTTTTGGAGCATCTAAAAATCCAAATCACCAATTTATTCACTTTTAAAAGATGCCACAGAACTTATATGACCCCTCGCAAAAGGCATTATACAGATCTAACTCCTTATCCCTGTTGTACTTTGTGCAACCTTGGGGTACCAGGCACTTTAATGCATATACTGTGGCACTGCCCAGATGTTAAGCAATTTTGGTGACAGGTAGCCAACACCATTTAATGTTGCTGAAGTTGACATCCTGGGATCCTTCAAGAAGCTGCTTGATGAGATTCTGGGATCAATAAGCTACTAACAACCAAACGAGCAAGATGGGATGAATGGCCTCCTCTTGTTTGTAACCTTTCTTATGTTATCGGGAGGCGCCTCCCACAGGATCCTGCCCTCCTTCTGGGTGAGGTCTCTAAATTTCCTCTCTCTGAGAAGGATCGTAGGCTGTGGTTGGCTGGCATGACTGCTGCAAAGAAAATGATTGTTCAGTGCTGGCTCCCTCCTCATCAGCTCTCTATGCGACACTGGCTTCAAGCGTTTGTAGATATTATTATTCTGGAGATGTCTTCAGCCTAAGAGCTACAACAGGCTGCTACCATACAGATGTGGAGGGACTCGGCAACTGTAATTGAGAACTTACTATTGTCTTGACCTATACGTATAGCTAATTTATTTCTTGACAACTCATATAAGGATGGCTATATATATATACACACACACACACATATACATTATGCCATTTAGAAATTTTATTTTTGTTGCTGTTTACTATTATATGCAAGTACGTACTTGCATATACATACTTGCATGTTCCGAATGTTACTGTATACTTGTTTTAGGGCATTCAGGTAGAATAATGAACAGATTGGAGTCTTTTTTTGTTTTTGTGTGTTTGCAGGCGAGTCACGGTTTTATCACACAGCACCCCTGGGCAAAGCTAGTTCGTGCGTTCATCAACCTGGAAGCCGCTGGAGTGGGAGGGAAGGAGATTGTTTTCCAAACAGGTGCCCAAGGAGTTAATATCAGGGGGATAAGGGGGCTGTTTGTGCTGCAAACAAGGAGAAGTATCAGCTGTTGAGTAGTATTACCAGAATGCATTATTCTTATTGTATGAACAAGCTAATATACATTAAATAAATTGACTAATGCCATTTGTTTCTACCCATCATTGTGCTTTTAGTGAAATAATGAAAATAATCAACAACATAAATCACAAATACACCACCCACTCGATATGTCGCGGGTGTCGGGGTCCAATACAAATCCGATATATATTGAGGGCCGCGATATAACAAGAGACCCATAGAAAAACAAATAGGCTAACAATTACTGTACAACCACTCCCTCTTTTTTATCGGGGGTGTCAGGGTCCAATATAAATCCTCTACGCAACCCGCTTTTTCTCATGTTTCGTATAAAAAGCAGCACACCATTTTAATTCATACTATGAATGGTAATTGCTTCTCATCAACTTAAGTCTGCAGTTAATTTCATGACTCTTCCTCTCCCTTTCTAAAATGCACATACCCGCTGCATTGAAGGAACCCCACTCCAAACATAGGAGGCTTGTTGCTAGGGAGCTGCCGTCGCTGCCCTGTGACTTTTGCTAGTGATTGCTGGCACAAGTGAGCACCTCGTTGGCTACAAAAAAAAACGCATTAGCAAGCAGATATTTACTTTGCTTTGTGTTATTGTGCAGTACATGCGTATATGATAATAGTACGATATTAATGCTTTGTTTTTATTTGTTTTGTATATTTTTGTTAGTAACGTGCAGTACCGAATCCGCAGTATAGCGAGGGGCGATATAACGAGGGGTGGGTGTAGTTTCAAAATTGTTTGTCATTCCATGCAACAAAACTAAAAATACACAGTACAATGGAGCCTCCACTTTTGCTTCAAATCAATATTAACTGTCTGCATGTATTTCAATGAATAAAGTATGTTGAAAAACAAAAATAAACTTGATTTTTTAAAAAAAAACAAAAAAAAAAAACATTGCTTTCCCTGTTAATGTACAAAAGCAATTCCTGAAAAAAATTAATTTGTGGTTTAGTTAATATTTTGTGAAACTCGTAGTGTATTGAGTTATAAACAATGCAACAGCATCAGAGATGTAGGCATTGTACTGTGATAAAACCGTTGGGGGACAAATAGTTTCCCACTGTGCAAAATAACTACTGCATATTAACCGCTAGAAGATAATAATCCATGGAACAGCACTCGGATAAATGTATGGTTTGCTGGCTTTTAGAATACCCTTTGTGTTTTCCAGCAGATCTAGTTTACATATCTGGTCAGGCCAACCAGCTTGTTCTGTTTTGTCTTTTCAGGTCCTGAAAACCCATGGCTAGTGCAGGCGTATGTCAGCGCAGTGAAGCACCCATTCGCGTCTGTGGTTGGCCAAGAGGTGTTTCAGAGTGGTATCATCCCGTCAGACACTGACTTTCGCATTTACAGGGACTTTGGCAATATTCCAGGTATAATCTTTTTTTATGGGCTTACATATGGGCTCTAGTCACAAAACTTCAGTAGAGGGTGAGTCATGCAACTGGGTGCCGATTCCAAGTTAATTTTATTATTAAAATTATTATAGCTGATACATTTTCTTAGATCCATAAAGAACGGTCTGATCTCTGTGCAAGAGACAACAGCTAAGACTTTTCTATGCCTGCCATAATGTTGGACAGCTGATAGATCATACAGAATGCATACATATTTGTTTTGGTTATTACAAGTGAAAGCTTTTGAAATCAACTACCATTTGCTTGCAGGTATAGACTTGGCTTTCATTGAAAACGGCTACCTTTACCACACCAAGTATGACACGGCGGACAGGATTTTAACAGACACCATACAAAGAGCAGGTTAGTGAGTAATAACACTTACCTAGGAAGTCACAGATTCCAACTGAATGAGTTGTCAAGAAGGGGAACATTTTGAGGAAATGCATTGGCCTGTGATGTCATTGTTTACCCCTGAATGGAAACGGGATATGGAAAACCACTGTAAGGTATATTTTGGTTATGTATCTCTATTTGTTTGTAACTTTTATGAAAAGCATTTTCCACATTTCCTCACAAACAGTTACCGTGCTGCAATGTTATACGGTTCATGCTTATAAGTGTTCTGTGGCTACCTTTTGTCTGTCATACAAAAAGTACAAGAGAAACCACTAATGTGATAAGAGGCAGCTGCTTATACTGAAGGTTCAATGTGTTAAGTGTTCTGATGGCGAGACACCGTTCTGGGGAAATTGTGTGTTGTTGTTACTACTAGGTTCTAATTGGGAAGTGATTAATTTCTAATGTTGTTTTTTCTATTCAGGGTCAGTGATGTTGTTTACAGCAAGTCTGGTTTACACACAGCAAGGGTGTAGAAGGACAATGTTTTTGTTTTTCAAAATTAATTTAAGGTTAGTTCAGGGCCATTGACTTCCTTCCTGGTTTTAGTACTGAAAATAACCTACACAGTGTTACTCCGTGGAGCAGTGCTAGTGTTTAAATTAGTGTTTGCCGGCATGTGCTGCTGAATACAGAGGACAGTTTGACCATAGCACATATCAGTACAATTATTACATATCAGTGTGCAATTACAATTTAAGCCAAAAGAACAGTAGCATGTGTATCCTGAATGTACGTCCGACCTTAATGTACAGCCAGCAAATTGGAGAGCTGATGCTTCTGTTTGAAGGACGGGGACTAGCTTCTCTATGCTTGGTTGATAGGATGAGACACTTGTTTAAACCAGGGCTGCGCAACCTGAGGTCCGTGGGATACATCTAAGCCCACTTTAAAATGATGCTAATTAGATAATGCAAGGAAACAAAGGTTGTTCCAGTTTTGTTTTTGTGTAAAGAATAAGTGTTTGGGTTCCTGAGCAGTAAAAGCAGGGCTGCGTGGTGTGCAGGATGTGTCATACAGTCAGGGGATTGCAGGTTCGAGTCCTGGATGTGCGAAGCCAGCAGTCTTTACTGGGGATTCCTGAGGGTGTTGCATTAGCTGTGGCACTCTCGTGCAGTTTTTAAAATTATACATAATAGACTATCATCTACTATTTAATTATATTAATTTGTTATGGCACATCACAAGTGCCATTATTTATCATTCATTACTGTTTCTGAACTCATGAATATTTGGCATACTTAAGTCACCCGCATATTATATTTTTGGCTTGGTTTGGCCAACTGCTTATAAACAGAAGTGATTTAAAGGTATTTTGGTCTCAAAGTAATAAAACAAATGCTGGTAGTATTATTATTATTATTTAAATTGCAAATGTGTTATTAAGTTCCACTTAGAACCTTGTCATGTCATAAGGGGTTTATGCAGACATCAAGGGTGTTTTGAGGAATGAACATGTGTGCCCTTGGGTAAACTCAAGTTGCTCATTCCTAGTTTGAGCTTTAAGCTACCAACTAGCCGTGTGCCGATAAGTACGGTTTCACTTGTTTATACAATTACTGAGTATCAATCAGTAACAGTCTGACAGTGTTATTCCATATAGAACCTGTCTTGAAACTACCTTTTTTTATACTTTAGAATTGTTGGGATTGTAATCCTGGGGAAGATGTAATCTCTGATTTAAACTCGACAAAGAAATACACACAGTTTCCACAGCGGTAGCTCCTGAGTTTAAGGAAACGTCCCATTTACGTGATGAATCACTTGCATTTGCTAGTTTTGCAACATATTTTATTGTCAGTTTTTATGGCCTCGGTAAGGCAGTACAGCGGTAAAAATGTCAGCTCCCAGGATGAATTCATTTATTTGCTACTGATTGGTACTCAGTTGTAAAGGTAATGAAATGTCAGCGTACCTTGTTTTGAAATAAACACATTTTAATGAATGGATTTTTTATTATCTGCTGACAAATACCTCTTAAAGTGATTGTCACATCCCTACTACCAACCTTGCTATTTAAACAAGCTTTTTCTTCTCAGGTGACAATATTCTGGCTGTTCTAAAGCTTCTCGCCTCGTCAGAGGAGCTGGCAGACTCATCAGAGTATCGGCATGGCAACATGGTGTTCTTTGATGTGCTCGGAGTGTTTATGGTGGCCTATCCAGCCCGGGTCGGTACCATTATCAATTATATGGTCACTGTTGCTGCTTTCATCTATCTGGGAAAGAAATGTTCCCTTCCTAACAATGTTGGTAAGTTAAAGATTTCAAAATTCCACTTGCATGCTTCTACACTCTAGAAGGGTTTCTTTCTATCTAGGGCGCCTTGTTTTAATATTCAGAGCATTGGGGGCGTTGATAGGAAAAAACCTAAAACCTCACTATCCACTGTGGAATATTTGAATGGTATTGGGTAGACCTTATTGATTTTGATTACCAACTAGTCCATATCTATATACTTTCCTTTGTTCAAAATGGCACTTAATTTAAGCTAAATTGCCTAGTTTAAGGGACAGATGATATTAAGTTAAATGTGATTTTACTTGTATGAAACAGGCCTTAAAAAGGGGGTGTGATTATAATATTTTTTGCATCTTCCTTTTTACGTTTTTGTCAAGTCACGAACATGTTAAAACATGGTTCTTACCTCAACGTGTTTTGGTCTGAACACATCACATGTGCAGGGTACTGTTACAACTGCACAATCAAATTAAAGCCAGTATGTGAATTATAAATATCAAGTATCTAAATATCTTGATGGTATAAATGAGAAGATACCTGCATCCCTGTTATTGTTTTGTGAGCTGTACATTTCATGATGTACAGTGGTGGCAAAAATGTAATTGTGTGTGATGGGGAGCCCTTTTCTGTTTCTGTTGCAGGCGTCGTGTACATGAGAAGCCTGGTGTATGCCATTGGTGTCACACTGATGAGCTGGTTCATCACCTTAGTGTCCGTCCTCATTATAGCTGTGTTAATTTCTCTCACTGGACAGTCCATGTTCTGGTACACCCATTACTACGTGTCAGTCTGCCTCTATGGAACTGCAGGCATAGCAATGCTAATGCTCATTCATACATTAGCAAAGAAGCACTATTATGGAGTAAGTACACGTCTATTTTACTGTTTTTAAGGGAATATTTATGGGTCTGATGAAATAAGTTACGGTCATTGCGTTCAAGTTTTCCTGGGTCATCTTATCAAGCACACAGTGCGAGATAAAATACAGCTGCAGATTAAGTATTTGTGTGTCGGCAGGTTGCTGAGTGTTTTACTATCGTTACAGCCTCTATGTAACGATCTGCAGATACTAATATTTCTAGTGCAGGTGACCTTTGTTTTTCAGCGCTAGTGCCTGCCACAGATAGGATCTGTTTTTAAAGGTTATGTGTTCTTGCACATTCATATATATATACAGCCACCAAATGAGTAGGTTTGACTGTATAAATAAAAACAACAGCATAAGGTACAGAAGGATAAATATAGTATTATAGAATGAAATGTTCCGAAGCGACAACATCAGATCTATATTCTACCAAACCAGTGCTGCAAAGGGAGCAATATTTGATATCACCACTAATGACGACTAGCCTGTTCAGAATAAAATCACAATAACATTCTACCACAAAATATTTCCCACATCTACCACTTACTGATCATGATGCTGAAGTCTCTATGCAAGGCTTTTCATAGGGCCAAATGCAACATTTTCAAACCTCAGCTTGGTAAAGCTGGTAGTTTTAGTTCAGTCATTGATGGGCTTGAGAGTAGTCCTATGTCTGAGGGTAAAAATCTAGGTGTTAAATTTAACTCTGCGCTGTCTTTTGAGGCCCACATTAGAAATATCTGTAGAGGATCTTTTTTTTCATCTCCGAAATATTGCTCACCTTCGATCATTTTTGTCAATGTTTGATGCGGAGAAACTGATACATGCCTTCATTTCATTGAGAATTGACTATTGTAATGCCTTGTTTGCGGGTGTTTCCACTAATGTTCTTAATGGGTTGCAATACATTCAAAATTTAACAAGAAAAAGAAAGCATGACCACATGACACCAGTTTTAGCATCTCTTCACTGGTTACCAGTTAAATATAGAATTGACTTTAAGATCTTACTGCTTGAATAGCCTGGGTCCATCTTAAATCAAGGATCTGCTTTGCTGCTACATTCCCCAGCACAGCTTGCGCTCAGCTAAAAATGGGAGATTGTGCCTTTTGCTCTGTGGCCCCTCGTCTCTGGAACTCCCTTCCAGGGTCTATCAGCGACTCAATCTGTTTATGTTTAAATCACTCCTCAAGACCCATTTTTATACACTGGCTTACTGCACTGTAGTTTTTATTGTATTGTTATATGTATATTTATTTATTTATTTATTTTTTAAATGTAAAGCACTGTGGAATTTCTTTTAATGAAAGGCACTATAAAAGTAACCTATTTAAGCCAGGTTGCTCAGCCAGTCTGTGTATGTACTCTACAGAACATGAACCAGCTCCAGGTGGGAGAGATCTACTTTGACGCCACACTGACGCTGTGGTGCTGTGCACTGGTCTACCTCACCCAGCAAGGGCTCTGCTCGGCCTATGTCCCCATGATCACAGTGGTCTTCCCTCTGATCACAAAGCTGCTGCTCCGCCAGGAAATCAAGCAAAGAGGTGGCTTATTTCATGAATTTGTAACAAGCAGCAGTGAACATTGTAATACTGGTAGCTTTACCAGCTGCGTACTGTCTTTGAGAACAAATGTTTATTACCCCATAATCATTCCTTGTATTTTCCCAAACTGGACTCGTTAGTAGACCCGTCTGGATGATGAAGGCTGTTTTCACAGAACGAGAAAGCCAGTCCTGTTAGACTGCTGTTGCCTTGATGTTAAGTCATGTTCAAAAATCCTGTGTAAAAAAAAAAATAAAAAAATAAAATACATTACTTTGCCCTATAGTCAGGCACTTAAAGAACTATTGATATAACTATTCTATTTTAATTACATTAAGATTTTAGTGAAGAATTTTAGGGTCTTTTAATGAACTGAACAGTGGTGCATCTGAATGCTGCCGTCTTTAAACTCTAGGACACAAGCTTATTAAAGGGATGGACATGTTGTTTTATTCACAGATGGGATGAAACTGGGTAGGCAGAAGCACCCATATAGATGGTTTAAAACAACAGTTTGGTGGTAGCAGTACCCTGTTGCCTTGGCTACCAGCACAGAATTAAGCATTGATTAGCATTGGCAGTTAAATAATTAAATTACTAAAGAAAAACTTTAATTCATTAAATACATGAATGGAATGAATATCATCACTAATAACAGCAATTTAATGCTATGAGTAACAAAACAAAGTTATGCTGAACTATTTTAGTGAAATCTTTCCAAGCATCCTTCCTAAATGTACCGTGTTCTTACTTAATATTTACTTTAATATGCTTTTGCTGGGCACTTCTTGACAGCTGAGCATCAGTCCCCTGATTTTTTACTTGCCTTTCTTTCTATAACCCCCCTGTAGATTCTGCAGGCAGCTATACAGTATTTCCAATGCTGAAACTTCTGTTTCTGGACTGTGAAGGGCACCTGTTGAGTTAAACAAGTTTGGTGGGATCGGAGAAACGCAGATGAATGAACGATTTGTCATCTACATATTTCTTAGGTTTATTTTGTACCTGTTTATTATCTTGCATGGTCTTCTATTGTTGTTTCTTATAAGATGATTATATGCCTATATCTTATAAACCTCATCTTCTGTCTATTCCAGATTCATTTCTTCTAAAACCACTCCTCAAGACTGATGGTGGGGAAGCAAATCGGTATTGCACTGAAGCCTGTGCAACATTGATATGCTTCCCCATAATTAGCCTTGCAGTGTTGTTTTAGAAGCAATTTTTGCTGGAATAGCCATTTAACTAGAAAAGCAATAGTAAATCACACTGAGCACACACAATGATATTAAACATGTAAGAAATAAAATATCAAGAAAAAAAAAAAAAGTGTTTTCACTTTACCGAAATGTGTTGGAAAGTCTGCTATAGCGCGAGATCACAAATTTTAGGACTGCAAGATTAAGATTCACTGGTGGTTAGATCATTAAAATAGACCGATACTTTGTTTATGTGCTGTGCAGAATATGTTGGTTCAGGGTGTAATTGAGGGTGTAATGTTCTGTTAATAGTCCATGTTTGTTCCCACAGGAGCCACAGTCAAGTACACTGCCCTGTACCTGCTGGGGCTGTCTCTACCCTACGTACACTTCATGTTTCTCATGTGGGTGGTGTTTGAGATCTTCACTCCAATTCTTGGGCGCAGTGGCACGGAGATTCCTCCAGATGTGGTTCTGGCTTCCATTACTGCAGGATGCGTCATTATTCTGTCCTCCTACTTTGTAAGTATGTTTGCAATGAATCCCAAACATGCTCCGAGCTCGAACTGACTAACGTCAGCACAAAAGGATGATACATAAGGCCTGTTTTAGGCCCACTATTGAATAAAAAAAAATGAGTCTTGGAAAAGTCTAAATTCACTGCCCAAAACAACAGGGATACCTTTTGTAGAGCCGCTTTTCCTATTGTGCTGAAGCTTGCTTAGTATATCTAGGCATGAGAGATGCTACTGATGTGCCTGTTTTGTTTGTGCTTATATATGCAGCAAGCTTACATTTTCACATACTGTACAATGTGTCTGGAACCACATGGACATTTCCACTGGGCTGATTGAATAATGGAGGTTTTACTGTACATTTAAATATGTATTCAGTCAACGTCTCTACATTACATGCCAGCTAAAACTCATTGGGACTAGGAATACCAGAGTGTTGTAAACAAATTATGCATGTTCCGGTTATTTGAAAAAGTAAAACCGAAAAATAAGTTGACCAAAATAATTATTACCAAAAAAATGACGGCTTCTGCATAGAGCACTTGGTGAAAGGGTTAAATGTTCATAGTAGTGTAATAAAATATAGAATGCTGATATGAATTTCCTTTTACAATTTTTAGATACACTTAATTTACCTTTCCAAAAGCACGAAGCGGACACTAGTGGTGCTGGCTTCCATTTTTGGTGTGGTGGCAGTGCTGGTTTCCTGTGGCATGTTCTTCCCCTACAGCTGCGATTCAGCTAGCCCACGGCCCAAACGCATCGTCCTGCAGGTGAGAAGAGCTTGGAGAGAACGTTGTGGTCATTTCTTATGGGTTAAGTCACGCATGAGTTTGATGAGCTCAACTTCCCCCCCCAAGTTTATATTGGTCCCTATCTCAAATCCACTACATAATTTGGCATTATTTTCAGTCTCTGCTTGAGATAGAGAACTGAATGTACCCTGCCTAAGTGTAATCAGTGCCATTGCCCATCAGCTCATGAGCCCTGGCACCAAAATAAAATAAAGGAAACAAACAAAGCCTTGCTCATTTCACAGAGGTCCTCTTCACCATACATCCATGTTTGCAGGTTCTCATTTTCAGTGGTGACCTGGGCAACAGTGCTAGGTAACTGACTTGAATAGATCTGAAAATGTATCGGTTTAGCGGTGAATTTAGTCATACCCAGATAACACTGCTGCTCTTTAATATCCACCTTGTAGACAGGACCTTGGTCTTTTTGTAAGGAAAATGTATCCTGTTATGAATACTAGGTATTGTTTTCTTCTTTTCACTATGTCCCTGCATTACAAGCATGCAAGTGAGTACATGCGGTACTGTAGGCTCTATATTGCTGTTGGACTAACGTGCATTGATGTAGACTGCCCTTTTTTTACCCTAATCGGACCCCTTGCTGGCTGCATATGAATCACTGCATACTTGTCTCTTCTTCAAATATATACAAAGTAATAGTGAACAAGCTAGTTCACAAGTGTATCGGGTACACCAAATAGTTTATCACCATTTATCACCATTGCAAAATGACTAGATGTAACATTCAGTTCCTTTTTTAACCCACTTAAAATACACTGAATGGTAACTGTCAAGAACACAGAAAAAGGTCTCCAGCAATATATTGTAAAGTAACTTGGTCACTGTGCCACCATATTGTTGTAGCATACCACCAGGACCTTCCATGACCTCAGTGGAGAAGTCGTCAAGAAGGACTCTGGGATCTGGATCAATGGGTTTGACTACACAGGAATGAAATATGTGACTCCACACATCCCTGAAATAAATGACACCATTCGAGCCCCATGTGACAAACAGGTTCCCTTCTGTGGCTTCCCCTGGTTCCTGCCTGTTGAGTTTCTTGTTAAGTGAGTAATAGAGATGGGATACTATGGGAAAGTTGAAGTTTTAATTCAACAGTGTTCAGTATGTGAATTTTTCTTGAATCTCCAAATCTTGTCCCAGGTGCCATTTTGATAATAACATTATTACTCTGGATACAGTATTTATTTATTTATTATTTTTGTTTTTTAACATTTAAATCTTACATGCTTGATTTTTAAAATGCTAATTAGGAAATGTAGGTAGGTGTAGGTTAACAGTTTAGGCTAAGGGACAGCTAGCTTAACAGAATTACCTTAATCATTTAAATATGTGGGTTCATTTATGCCTGTGCCTTGTTCACCAGGAAGAATTGGTACCTGCCTGCCCCAGAGGTGTTTCCAAAGACCCCTATTGAGTTTGCACTGCTGTCAAAGCAACAAACAGACTGGGGGACCACCAAGCTATCATTTGAAGTCAAAGGTAGGAAAGACAATTCATTACCCTACTGCTCATTAGTTCACTGCTCCCCTAATGGAGCATCATCGCCAGCGAATGTATTTGTCTGCTTGACTTTGTTTCTCACAGCTTTACCTCGGTATTTATTGCCGAATGTTTGTATTAGCCCTTGTGTGGCTGAATACATTTTCATGAAACTGAAAAGTCTATGATTCAAGTTCCAGTTATTCTGGTGCAATTCATGTGGAACATGAATCCAAAATGTGGGCAAGCATATCAGTTTCCTATATCAGAAACATATAGAAAATAAAAAGATTAACTGCAGAAGCATAAGGACAGCAGGGACAATAGGATTCCCATTACCTTGGCTCCCATCGTTTTGGAGCACAACTATATTGCTCAACACATCTTTTAATCTGGAATGGCTTGCTTTCTCCTGCCTTGCTTCTTTGTTCATGGACAATACATGTGTTACTGTCTCCTCTTTAAGGACCCAGCCACATGTCCCTGTATCTTCTGCCCCGCCATGGAGCAGCACTCACCAGCTGGTCCTTCGGTGATGGCACTCCGCAGTTTGACCTCGGTGGGGAGTATTTCATTTTCTACTCCCATGGGCTGGACGCCCCAGCCTGGCACTTCTGGTTCGAAGTGCAGGTGAGTAAAACAAGACGATATATATTCCTTAAGTGTTATAAAGGATGTTGGTTGTAGAACTTCAAGTATCATGTTGATGTGTTTTAACATCACCAATTGTTGTGGTTTAAAGGGTACATCAGCACTATGTGAAAGGTAAAACACAAACTATCCCACCTTGCTGTTCCGAATGTATTTGGTCATTATATAATAATCAGTATGCGCTCAAACATCTGCATAATAATGCCTGTCCAATGCTATGTCCAAAATCAATGTTCTCGAGTACCTCTTCTGAGCCAAAAAACATGACTTCCGCATGTACCCTCACATGTGCTCTGAAATGTACCGGCGCATGCCCATTGAAGCGTTGTATAAGCTATATTACCTCTGTGTGGAAACACACTAGTCTGTGACAAACATAGTGTGTCTACTTTTCCATAAGGAATGAACTTGTATCTGCTTTCATTTTGTGTAGTAGACATCTTTCACATTGTACATTATTATGATTGATGTATCATTGATGTATTATTATGATTAATGTTGCATTCAATAAACAAAAATGTCTGTGCTGTATAAGTAGTTGCGGGGAAAAGAAAACCCAAGACAGAATTGTTCTCCTTTTCAACTAATGAAGGGACCTACCCACAATTATAGCAGCACTGTGTTATTTCAATAGACAGCTGGACAATAGTAGTATAGTTGAACTGATATTTTCAACAAAATTATTTTATTATTATACATTTATATATACAACTTAATGCAATCTCAATTGTGTTTCTTTACAAATTCCTTCATTGGTTCTTTTTATTAACTTCTTTTAAGTATTTTGAAGTGCAACATTATTATTATTATTATTATTATTAATAATAATAATAATAATAATAATAATAATAATAATAATAATAATATCATCCGTGTTATTATGCGCAAGTCACCACTTACCTTGTATTACTACTGATGCTGTTCTACAAATCTATTTTTCTACTTTACCGTAAATGCTATTGAAGACTGTGACGTATAAGATCATGGGTGAATGTTTGAGCCGTCTCTGACTTAATTTACTTATGAATAATTATACACAGAACAAGGTCATATGCCATGGCAAGACTTTTATTTAGTTTTTACTTTTAAAACAGTCCGATGAACAGATATGGCTCATAGTCATAATCTTCAAAACTCTGAGCTTGGTAATGTTGGGATGTGTCACATAGAATACAAACGTGTTGCTGGCTTTGTTTTACAATGTATACAATAATAAGACCTCGATAATATTTTTGTTTGGTGAATCTCTTTATGCAGGCATTCTTCTTGTCACGGATTTCTGCCACAGAACAATTTAGTGAACAAAATGTTATTTATCATCAAAGCAAACAAACAAAAAAAAAACTTTGCTTAAAATTAGGTCACATGTTCAAGCTGTGTGAATGATGGACCTTTTTGTGTCATTTTTAAAAGCATTAAAAGTGCACATTTTTCATTTAAATGCTGGATATATAGACTGCATGTATGCTCCGGTTTATTTTTGCTTATTAATAAACCTATTTGAATGCAATTTGCATAATCAGAAAGTAAATGTCTAGGTGTTGTTAAATACACCACTTGCAAGCCACGACTACTGGGAATACATAAAATGATGAACTTGTTTTCAGGCGTGACGTGTTTTGAGGCACGTGTTTGGTGTGTGTCAAGGGTGTTAACCTTGCTTCCGACTGGTCAATTTCATTTCACGCGACGAAAAAAAAATAGAAACCAGTTCTATTTTAGCGACGCAATCTTTTCTCAAAGCGGCGTTGCTCGCTGCTGGTGTGGATCCTCCCATTTGACTGCAGTGACTTCTAAATGATTCGCTCACGTCCAGTGTGGATGCAGCTTTACACCAGCTTGCATAACAAATTGATCATGTGAGGTTCAGCCCACTACACATAATATATCAGGGATTACATTTTTGTCGAACACTTTATCACCTTTTCAGTTAATGAAAATAGTTATTCTTAATAGTTATTTAGTTATAATAGCTATTCATTTAAAGCAAGGACTTTGCTATCTTAAATAGAAGAACAATTTTATAAAAAATGGTCATTCTGCAAAGTATTTTTCTTTGTGTGTCTTACAAAAAAAGTTAAGAACAAAATTAAGAAAAATGGTAGTGAACAGCAGTACAAACTTAAGGAAAATGTTGGATTTGAGAAGATGTCTTAAGAATGTTTCAAGGATACGGCCCGACACATTAGTACAGTGCTGTGTTTTCTATGTTCCAGGCCCCTAAGTCCAACTCAGGGGAGGAGATGATCTCTATTGGCATTGCGTCTCACTACTTCTTTGGGGAGGATCAGAAGACTCCTCAGCTGATGGAGCTACTCCACAGGTTTCCTGACTGGTCCTTCCCTTCCCACTGGGTCAGCACTTACAACCTCTACCAATACTAGAGTCAACACCACACCTACCGACTCAGACAGACTGCTAAAGCTTGAACGGGAAATGCAACAATTCCACAGTTTGATTATTTTGTTTTTATTTAATTAACCCCCAAACATACTTATTTACTAAAGACTGTAAAACGCTGTACTAAAACAGTTATGGGTTAGTGTTAGGGTTTTTTTTTCTCTCTATCCCCCATTTTTCTTTTATACCATGGTTCAGAGGATTAGAGATGGATGTGAAGCCATTCTTGCCTTTTGACAGCTGCTATGATCTCAAATAGCAAAATCAGCCTTTTTTTGGGAGACTACGTGTAATGAGATCTGGCAGTCTCAATCCAGTTCCAGATGAAGAGGCTGCATACAGTAAACTGATTGAGTTGTTAGCAGCTGCAGGGAGGCTATTTAATGAGCATAGAGCCTGTACTATTGTGAGGCACATAGACAGTGTCATACCTGTGGATAAAAAGGGACTTCAGTCGCTAGAGCTTTCCGTACATAAACTTTGCAAAGCACTGAATGCTGTTAGCTTAGATACGTTGTGTTCATACAAGACAAAGAACAGCATTTTTCCAGTGCTGATATAGTTTGAAGTTTGAAACAAGTAAAAAACATAATTTTATGCAAAATTAGACTTTTGCTCAGTCACCATTTAAAACAGTTTTGTTCATGTTTGTGTCTTTGACAAGTGTAGTTCAGGGGACTCTACTGTCTTATTCATTTGGACACGTGGCCATGGAAACGGTCTATACCTAAAATTCTTGTTTTAAAAAAAGATAAATGCTTTTATTTTTTTATTTTGTAAATTTGTGAAAGTAAAGGAGCATGGTACAGGAAACATTGTAGTTTAATGGTTACTGTTTTGGGAGGGCTGTGTTATGCTATTGGACTGGGACACTAATAAAACACATTTTTATTGTCAGACTTTTTGACATGTTGAACATCTGGAAAACCTTGCAGTATGTCTGTTGGAGACTTGAGCCTGAAAACAGTTCCTGTTTCACATACAGGCCTGGTGTTAAGATTTCTTCAGTGCAAAATGTTTGCTTATAGTGCAATGTTAATACATCTTAGCTGCCAAACTGTATGGAGCGAATTCACAAAACACTTTACTGCAAAGTGCCATTAGCACCAAGAGAAACACTGTTGGTTAGAAAAAAAAAAATTAAGAATACCTCCGACTCCTTGGATTGCATTTTTTGGTTGTTTTTGTCAAGTTTTATATATTTTATGGTGGTTTTCTAGTTTTTAAAAAGTTGCACAAATAACACTTTGGAGTATGGCTTTTGAGTTTCCCCCCATAGTCTTGAATAATGACATGAGTTCAGCTTCTGGTTCTGGTGAAAAACCACAAAAGACGGGAGCAAGTCTAGAGTAAAATCATGATATATTTTAATTATTTTGACCCCAACACTTAAAATAATAAGATATATTGCCGATATTTTGGCTGGGAGGAAACTGGGGAATTATAATGTGCTGTTGGTGCTCTAAAGCCAAATATAGCCTGCTAGGATGTGGTTAGAGAGCTGTTTCCATATCTATAGAAAATTGATTACTGCCCACAAATAAGTTTAATATTCTAAATCAGCTTTTAGTCCAACTAGTTCTTGTGGGTACACTACCATATATTTAATGCCATTGCTGGTGATAACAGAAAAGCTTTAAAATGCATATCACATTAGTTTCCCTCCAGTATTTGTATTCCAGGAATGAATTAACCTGCATAGACTCTGTTTAAGTAGTAAGAGAGGCAAAGCTGACTAATTCTAAGTCCTAAAAACTAAGCTGTGAACAAAAAGCTGTCTGATTTTATTGTGTTTTTACTAATTTAAATGTAGTCACTGTGGTTTTATTAAATCAAAGAATGAGGGAATGTCTTATTGGTCCATGGCTAAAATTAAACTCCTACATGGATTCTTAAGATGATGATTAAACAAGACAAGCCGACAAAAAAATAAATAGGCAGGTTAGACTAAACATAAAAGGATAAGTTAATGTACTAAAAAGGTGGAAAAGAATGTTCAATGGATATCAACTAGCCAATACTAGCTTTTATATAGTTCCTAACCAACACTTTTTGAAAATGTGGTGATTGTTGATGTCAATTCTATAAAAAGAGATCAGTGTAGGTAGCATGAGTGTTTTAACATGGTGACTGAACTGAGTCTGATCAAAACGACAGCTCCTGTAGACCTGGATATGGAGCCCTTTTCACACTGGCATGCTTTACCTGGGTTGGAACCTACCCGGGTCAGGACCTGGTGTCATGCGGGTTGGGTACGTGAGTTCACACTGCTTTTGATAAAGCAGGGTCGACCTGGGTGACAGACAAATGTACACAATATGCGTATCAATGCCCCGGAAGCAGCTTGTTACTGACGCTTACATCCAAGCGTCTTTGCATTGAGCAAATGTTGATTAGAGCAAATGTTTCTTCATCCCTGCTGCAATCTGGCTCATTGTGTGTCTCACAAATATGGCTAAACAGAGACATTCATTGCGGAAGTGAAACCTTCACGCAGGTGTGGCTGTTTGTTATTTCGTCGGCTTATGAACGGCTTATTTAAAACTGCTAATCTTATTTAAAAATTTGACACTGTGAGCCATTTTACATTTCTCAGGATAACTTATTTTAAGTGTCTTGTTTTAGATTTAGCTTTTTTGCAAATCAATGTGTTTGTTGCTTTTTTTTATTATAAAATTATCATTTATTTTTCTTCCTTTAAGATTTTGAATTTGTGTATGGTAATTCATAGTAAACAATGTAAAAATGTTTGTTGTAAATCTACTGACAAAAGTAATGGATCTTGCTTCTAGCTGATAGTCTTACTGCAATGGGAATCCATTGTTCTGTGCAAAAGAAATGCACCTACAACATCAAGGGGCAAATTTAATGGACCTGATTCACTAAGCAAGTTTACCCGGTTTTGTTTTACTAAATGGCAAAAAATAAAAGCTTTATGTAACAACATTTAAGTAATGTTCTCATTTAGCTTTGCATGTGTAAGGTGGAAGATAATTTCCCTGGCTCGGTACAGGCGCAGTGTTGGCTACACAAGACCACACCTCAGTCCTAACCTGCACAGTTTCACAGTTTTACCCAAAATGGCTTTTTCTTTTTCACTCCCCCCCCCCCCCCCCCTCCCCCCCCCACAAAAGCGCTGTTGCCCTTCCAAACACAGTCATGTGATCTCACGGGTGAGTTCAAAGAGAAAGGGACAGCTACATCCAGATTCATTTGTCATTCATTTCCCTATTGACATCCATTTTGAGGGTGTGGACTAATTCCAAATGAGTTAGGAGCTAGTTTAATTTGTGAGATTCAAAACCTGCTTTTCCACCAAGCACCACCTTAGGTATTTCTTGCAAAGAAAACTTAGCACTAAGGGCAAAAATGCTTAGTGAATCTATCACAACGTGCCTTCATGTTCCAGATACATTGAAGATTAAAATAGATCAACAAAAGGCTGAATCTGCCATATAGAAAATAACAACACTCGGGCCAGGTTTAGTTAAAGCTGGCTTGATCACAAGTTGCCTTGAAAGCATCTGATAAGGGAAGACCCAACACTGTCAGAACTAGTCTATACTACATGAATAGATCCTTGTACTGGTATAGGGGACTCTCGCATAGTTCTCTACTATATACAATTGTTTTGGGTTGCAGTGGAGAGGTTAACCATAAAATTAAATGTAAAAGAATTAAAGCAGCACATAATCATTAAGTAAAGTGTATAAAGTAGCACATTTCTTTACTACAGAACTTGTCACTTTTTTGTTTCACTCTTTACATTGTTACATGGCTTTTTCCTTAAAGATTGGAGATGGCGTAAACATGATGCCAATTGTGGCCCAATGTAAACTTGCATCACAGGGGAGGTGAAGAATCAGGCTAATAGCTGCTGCACTATTCCCCAGTGGTGCTGTACCTCCGCTGCTATGCAGAACCCTTTGCCTCTTATATGTTGGCAGAATGAACCTTTTCCCACCACCATTGGGTGGGGTTGCTGTCAAAGCATCAGCCAGCCAGCCAGCCAGCCAGTCACTTTGCTCAAGGCCTTCTGTCCACTTTGCTGGGCACTGTGGGCTCTACCATTTAGCAAAGTACAGTCCAGTGGGTATCAATTAAAAAAAAAAAAGATGGATTAAACGACTGCCTAGTCTGTGAAGTGAATAATTGCAGGGTTGTTATAGCTCTAAATTTGGATTGCTTATGCATGCCAAAGCTAGTCTGCTACACGGTGTGTGTGTGTGTGTGTGTGTGTGTGTGTATATATATATATATATATATATATATATATATATATATATATATATATATATAATAATTATACACACACACACACAAGGCAACGTTTCCAAAAGCAGGGGACAATGTTTTTTATTTATACAGCATTAAGAAGAAAATTCTAAATTTTGACTTGCACTCTTAGAGTAAATAATTTTGGTTACTGAAAAAAAAAAACATGTAAAAATGGCTGTTCAAATAAAAGGATGGTTTTGTAAAAAGATTGAAAAAGTTTATTCATTTTGTGTTATTACCTGTCTTGTTTAGTTTCATATAATTATAAGAATTACATCATTTGTATGTATTTTTTGCGTAATGGATTTATTTTAATACATTTTTACTTGACCACAGGCATACACCAACTGAAATCTAGCATATGGAAAAATGAGTGGATAATGCAGCTACAATCTAAAAAGGTTTTAACCAACACATTAACAGTTATGTCTTCCAATCGCCTGCATTATGTGAATATCTAAATAACACAATTCCACCACACAAAAACAGATTAGTGTTAGTGTCACAAGAAATGTTCATGTTAGTTCACTTTTCACATTGGGAGGTGGTTGACATCAACACAGTTTAAAAGCATTAGATTTATTCAAATGGCCTCTATGCTAAAACACAAACACATAAAGTAAGGTTTTAGTTTTCAATAATTTATTGTTACTCGTAATGAACAGAAAACCGTTAAAAAAATTAATAGTACAGAGACAAAAACTATACACTGCATTGAATTCAGCATTTAACCTGAATGTTTATCTGTGTCACAGACAGGCGTTACTTCACTGCAGACCAGACAGATTTGCAATGCCTGATTGCTATCCTAATTTCATGGAAACGACAATTTGTTCAACAAGGAAAAACCTGTTTGTGCCATTTTCCTCATTTGAAGACAGGCTACTTTGTACTTTTTGGAACATTTTTTTCACTGGCATCTACCTGTTATTTTAATGTTCTCTTTAACTATATTGTTATGATAACTTACTCTAATGTTGTTAACCACAAAAGTTTTCAAAATGTAATGTATCAAATTACATAAATACAGCGTGTTTTCTGATTTTTGGTACTTAATGGTTTAACACACCTGCACACTGTAATCCAGGTAATTCAAAGACCTGCAGATACTGAGTTTGGAAATCATTAACCCTTCCCTTCCCTGGAAACTGCTGAGATGTCGGGGTCTATTTTAATGAAGTAAACAGCAGAAGATTTGTAATAGTATCAGCTGAATATTGATCAAATCCATTAGATTTCAAGACACCAAGGTCTCGTCTTCAAAATGGAAGGTAAAGAAAGTTCATCTGACAGGTCAGTTCAGTTATTTTATTGTTATTTTTATTTATTCTGTTGTTGTTTCTGTAACCCTTGGACTCAATATTGATACATTATGCCTAATTTCAGTTAATTTACAGATCACCCTTGTATTCAGACATATTTACATGGTTTAATTAAAAAGCCGAATTCAATATTTCTGACACAATTTGAATTCCTTTTTCACCATAACAGAATAATTTGTTTTACACCACCTCTTAAACAAAATAATGTCATTTTCCATGTTATGTGTTGTCTTTTGTTTTCTAAGGGTGAACTTAAAGAGGAACTTCCTTTATGTTCAGGAAGTTCACCTGGAGAACAGTGTGTTTTCCAATAATTTGTATTATTTCTTTTAAATGCCAAGGTGTATCAGAGGAAAGGTTTCAGGGGGTTTGCTGTGGAACCATGCCTTATTTTAGGATTCCCAGGATGATTCAGATGGCCACTCTGAGATGCTGCTGTTGTAACTGATCAGAAGCAGCTTTACAATCATCCACTCAAAACTGCATGGGTTGGTTTATCTACTTGGAAAAATGGTCCAAATGAGTCGAAATCTATCAGGAATAACGTATTTTCTTTAGTTGGCACAATACAATAATGAAAGAGAACTGTGATGACACAGCCTAGGCAGTAAGAAAAACAAACAGTTGACAGCTGTGTTAATAGTGTCCCTGAGAGACACAACACAGATTAGTGACAGCAGAGCAATCCGAGGTAATGAACCGCTCAGGTGTCTGTGTTTCAATACCAACGGGCAACAGATGAAACAATTTCCTTAAAAAGGATTATCACCGGTTACTGCAGAAAAAAAACCTTTCACAAAACATCAGCATCAGTTAAAACACGGGTCTTCTTTTAAAGCTGGGTTCTTTGAAATGAGTGCAGCATTTTTCCCAGATTCACAAATGTGAATATTTCAAGACTACATATAATCTCTTGCAATCCAGCCTTGTAGCTCTCATCGCCATGTGATTATTACATAAGCAACGTGGCGCTCCAGGGGATAGGCAATCATGAGACAGGCTCGGCTTCATATGCCTTATTTAAATTCAGTTATCTATAGTTGTACATTTGTTTTTCATATGACTCTAATTTCAATCGAATATAATAAACTATTCCTCAAACATTTATGAATGCATTTACTGAAACACATGTCTTCATTCTGTTAGTTTAAAACTTCATTTACATGTTATTTTTTATTTAATAATGTTTTTTTGGCTAGATTATAATTCTGTACAATTTGGGACTTTGTTCTGATTAAATTGTTTAAAACATAACTGTCAAGATTTAAACCAAGTTTGTAAGCTGCTTTCCCTAACTCTATCCCTAAACCTAACCCTAACTGTAACCCTTTGTCTTTTATATTAAGTGATACGAGGTAAATATCATATACTACTGAGTTTCCCTCATGTCTGGATTCATTCTTCAGCTTTATATGAGATGCTCTGTTGTGTAGTCTATGTAGTACATGTTATATTGTTGTAGCAGTAAACCAGTATCTGTCAGCTCTATGTGGCAATATTTTTCATGCCCTTCACCCAGCCAAGTTGACCCTGACCCTGCAGTTTTCAGACGGGGAGTGTCCTATTAAAAGAAAATTAATGTTACTGTTGCATTTTTTAATACACATTGACCAGAATTACTTGTGTGGCTGTGAAAAAATGAGAACAACTCATCACTGTTTTACAATCCTGTCATTAAACTTTCAGATATAGTGTTAACAAATGTAGCCTCCAATGACAAATGTACATACCTTAACCATTACTCAGCAACCATGCCTAAATGACCATCAATTTACATACATTAGTTTATCTTCAACTTATGTTGGTTACACACACGCAGTTATGTGCCTGCAATGAAAAAAAAAAATGTTGTCATCCTGCATTTCTAGTATTTCTGAATAGCATCTCGTACATTAAGCAATAAGGTTTATGGATCCTGATCAGATTTGAACTTGTCTGAAATATGTATTGGAGGGACAGGTCCTACTCAGAACCATTTTACTGTTTGCAATTTTGAAACAAACAAAAGTTGAAATAGAAAAAGGGAAGCATATACAAAGTCAATAAAAGAACACACTTCCTACTATCAATAAAGCTACTCATGCTCTTTACAATATTACCATAGAACAAAATCCTGACTAGTAATGTATGGAGCAGATATGCAGTGCCTGTAAAAAAGGTACATCATGAAATGATCCAGTATGAGATTGTAAAAAGGTGCTGTTTAGAAGGCAACATAAAAACACTGAAGACCTTTCAATTGCATTTACTGGTAAGATAGATGTTTCAGCCTCTCTGGGTAGACACATACACCTTTCACAGAGAAGTTGAAGCAGCCTGAAGAAATTGTGAATAAACTCAGCATCTGTACTGGCTGTCCCGGTCGCATTGGAGGGAAATGCAAGCTGCCACGCCACATTACCATAGTAACCTATTCACTATTTGTAACATTCTCAAGAAAAAAATACAGTAGGTTTAAAAAGTGTGTATATAATATACACTAAAAAATGTCACAAAAAAAAAAATTCCCAAGCTGACTACACTTGATGGTTACTTGGTAACAAATCAAGCAACAGTCAACCCTCCCTCAGCTTTCTGCATAGGGACAGCTTATATAAAATATCCAGTTCAAGGGGCATGCACTTCTGGGATTGCACACTGCGGTTGTGCTAACCTTTGCTGTGAATATCTCATTCATCATTTGGAAGTTAAAATAGAGAGATTTGGCAAACAAACACTCCTGAAGTACTTGGAGACAAGATACTGCTGAGTCAAGATGAGTGAGTTAGCAAGCAACTACTAAATGAAGGTGTTCCCACTGTTCCTATGTGCGTTTAATAAACTATCCAAATCTCACGAGTCATTTCTGCTGCAAGGAACATAAATATAAGTGTTAAATATCTGCACACAAGTGCCCTTACCACAATCTGATATGATTTTTTCTATTGTTTCAATCTGTACTTTGTGCCTCAACCACGGGAACATGCAATTACAGCAGACAAGATTCAACTGTGCCAACACATTGAGGGAAAATACACACTTTATACATATGTATAGCATCAGGTTTGTTTTTATTCATTTTTTTTGGTGAAGTGTCACACATAAAAAGTACTGAAAACAGTTTAGTCTTAGTTTTAAACAGGATGTATTATACAAAAAACACTGGTCATCCAGGAATTAATATGAAGCACTTATATACAGACTTGTGAGAGTAAATAAGGTTACAAAATCAAGCAAATGTAAATCATTCAGGTGCTATAAAAATACATTGGTCAACCAAGGATATACCAGATAAACACATACGTGATCTTTTAGAACTTTCTACAATTCTCAGCTTACTTTGTTAATATATGGAATTAACTACTTTTATTCTCCAGTGTGCACATAATGATGTTTGTCCAGAAAGAAAAAGGCACTTAAACAAAACTCTAGACCAGAGGAATAATTTAGTCAGTTTATATTTAAACAAGAAAAAGCTACAACATTAACTTGCTTTGAATACAATATTTGCATAGACAAAAACAAACAAAACAGTAGCAAGTGATTCCTGATTAAATGAGATACCATCCATTTGGACAGATAATTTCACTTCTTTGAAGCAACAGCAAAAGATATGACTTAAAAGCAAGAGGCCTCCGAGTGTATTTTTGTGCAGGAAGCATCTTTGGAATGGTGTCCACATGCACTTTCTGGAGTTAGACTGGGATAGTCCTTCTAAAGCTCAGTGTCCCTATATTTTTGTGGATTTACATAATAGCCTTGCTTTGTCTGGTGTGCCAGCTGTCTGCGGTACTCTTCTTCCTCCTCATCACTGTGGTAGTATGTTCCATCAGCAGCATGGGGCTTAGGAGGTTTCTGTGGCTCTGGTCTGGAGCTGGAACTGAAAAGATAATTTATTTGTTAATTGGAAAAGCGCTGTCAAAGTGGTAGTGACCCTCCTAAATTGACAGAATATTTGTAAATGCATGTGTGTAAAAATATGTGTTTTTCTTATTCAAAGTGGTAACTACTTCACTTTGGTAATGGGGAAGAGATTGCCCTATTAGGTTTGAATTGATTGTCTTTTAAATGAATGAGATGCTGCAAGGTTTATCACAAATGAACTCTAGACATATTCTGTAAGTGAACATGCAGGTATTGCATACAGACAGACAATCTTAAAATTCCCTAACCAAGTTTTTCACAATTTGATAAAAAATCGACTTTCTCTTACCCTATTGGCTGTGGTCGATTCTGCTCTGGGTTTTGCAATTTGATTGGGACAGCGTATAGGTCAGGATGCTTCTGGGCTATTTCAAGCTACAAAATAATGAAAAAAAATAACAATTTCCGTTTTAACATTAGTAACAATTGGGCTATATGCAAAAGTAACACACAGGTAGTTCTAATCTGCCTTTATTACACAGTGAAGAATGGTCTCTCTCCATGCAACACGGAATGCAAGGAATTTCAGCATTCAACAAAAACAAATACTTAACCTCCTGTGTTTCAAACTAATTCAAACTGTCCTTTAACACATAGCAATACTGATTTCAGGTATAAGAGAATGAATGCAAAGCTCACACACCAAAACACTGATCAGCATATATGTTACTGTTTAATTAATAAGGATTTGTCCAACAAAAAGGGCACATTTTCAGCAGACAAATACATAAAAATAAGCGTTTTTTTTTCTCAGTTAAATTTTACAGATGTTTAATTGCATCTGTCACATCAAACTAATGAACAGTTCACTGACCCTTGCATTCTGGGCTTCCTGCAGTTCTTGTATCCTTTGTGCCCTGGCTTTATGGTCCATCTTTTCAAAGGCTTTCACCTTTCCCAGCACAGACTTCACTGCCGGATCATGGACACTGTCCTCGGGGGCATCCTCTTCTGGAGGCTGGCTGCTCGGAGGTGGTGGTTTGGCAGCTCTTGTGAAGGAAGGTTTTAGTGCAACGGGAGGAGGCTGGGTCTTCCCTCCTTGAGAGTCCTGGCTTCTGGGGTGGTCACTGCTGGCAGGGCTCTGGCTGCTGGAGTGAGAATCGTACTGCTGCCTGGGCACGTCTTCTCTGACTTTTGCCTGAATAAGGAAATACAGTAATACTGTAAATATTAATTCTGAGTATCTCATGAAGGGACTATGTGGTCATGGAAAAGCTTGTGCTTTTTGTGCTTTACATGCCATTCATTTTTACTCATGAAATGTTTATTTGCAAATTCAAAATTTTAGCCCTATTCAATGGCACACCTAACAATTCAGGTCGTAACATGTAGTTTTATTTATTCCATTATCCACAGCAGTTTGGAAGCTTACACTGAATAAACCTAAGCTGTACATTTGCAACAGACAAAGAACATTATTTAGTACAAACCAATTTACAGCTTTGAAGTTCCCTTGAGAAAGTCCAAGCCCGCAATGCCACATGCAGTTTGTGGAACTGCTTTCAGCAATGCTTGCTTACCTTTGGTGGTTCTGGTCTGAATGAGGGAGGGGGGCTGGGTTCTCTCAGCATCTCCCTGCTGGCTGCTCTTCTCATATTAGATCTGGGCTCTGGACTGTGCCTCTTCAAGTTCTAAAAGGAAAGTAGAGCTGTCCGTTAGCAGTGCTTGATACAATTATGGACTGCTTTTCATGGTTCCATATTTTTAACAAATGATTTTCTGTTTTTCTCAATTTATGAGATTCATGATATTCACCTTGTGGAAGAATACCTTGAAAACAGGAGATAATATTCTGCTGGTCATGATTTTTTTTGTATTTTTTTGTATTTCCCCAGTCACCATATATTGCATATTATATGCTGCTGTTTCCATATTACTTACATTTCGAAAAATACATCCATATCCATATACACAAGAAAATCATGCACCGCTATTTTGTTGTGGAAACCGCAAGTTTTAACATACACCGCAACTTATTACAGTTGCTTCAACTGTTAACCCTTTGCAGTCCATTTATTAAGTGCGTGTCAGGTCCAATTTATTTTCACACGCGCAGTTAATTTTAGACGCGCTGTTTAAAAGTATTTTTTTTCCACAGTCAAACGAGTTTAAAAGGCCCTGCATATCAACAAAGCACTCACTAGGCATCTCCAGCCCCGCCCCACCCTTTCGTTCGCTATAGCTTTCACATATGCTAAGAAAAAAAATAATAATAATAATAGTCGTACATACCGATCAATCATCTCCTGATCACTCGTTTTATCACCAAACGCCTCAATAAATGCGATCCAAGTCATTATTTTATTACTATAACATCTGAAAAAAGCTCTGCAAATGTCCGTGATATTCTCTGAGCGCTGATGCAGTAACAGCCAGCTTGTTTCCTTATGGCCGCCATTATCTGATGCCAGGGGCAAGTATGACTATTCATGAGATACGTCCTTATTTTTTTTTTTTTTTCGGCTTGTCTCGGCTCCTGTCGCTCCCACTCGGCCATTGAATGGTTTTCTCGGCTTTTTCCGGAGAAAAAACGACTAGAAACCCGTTTTTTGAGTTTTTTTGATGATGTCGGACAGTGTCCGACATTGGACCGGATAGGAATAATTGCAATGTCGGACCAGGTCCGACATAGGACCGCAAAGGGTTAAAGACTGCAGTGACTTTTTATTGATTTTGTATCTTCGTTACAAAAGATATCTATAAAAAAAATTAAAAAAGGGAGAACTGAAACAGGAATGGAAATGTCATCCTCACATTCTCTGTTGCTAGCATGCCACCTCATCCTCCACAGCCAATCAGTGAGTCTTACTCGTTGATAGGTTTATGCTACGCATGGTTACAGCAATAAAAAGGATTGTGTTACATTGTGGAAGAATTATTTGCCAAAAGTTTACGAAATGCACAAAACCCAACTTTGTGAATTGCTCCTGTGAGCAAGGTCGGGTATCTGTGTTTCTAACAGATAACGTTCTGTACATTACAAAAGTTTGGGCAGTTTCTGGAAGGCTTGTTTTCAAATACAGTTCACATCACTTGCAAGCAAGTTGCGGCACAAGATCAGATATGAACCGATTTGTCATAGTATGGGAGCAAGTATTGCTCCCCAGCAAGAAAGACGCAGCACAAGAAATATTTGAAAGCAGTCCATTTCAAACTGAAGCTCTTGACCCAGTACCAGCACTGACTAGAATTTAGAACTCGTGGTTTGGAACAGTATTGTACCACAGTGATCAAATTCACTAGTATGAACGTTTCATTGAGGCCGAAGAAGAGCCAGCAACTTCAGCGAATGCTTACTGAATTGTCTCAAGCGTTGCAAAATTAAAACTTGAAGAATCAATTTGAATTTGTTGCTGTCTGCAATCAAAGGTTTTGAGAGTAAGGCACAGAATAACAACCCGAGCACTGAAATATTTTAACACTTTGTTTCAATCTGTTTTGATACAGCACAAAAGTTGAAAGGATACTACGAGCCTAATCAGGTTACTGCAATTGGAAGATGCAGACCACGTTTTTCTCGGAGTGGTCTCACTCAAATTTGATGAAGAACGTCGAAGAGGAATATCACACATTTCTGAGTTACAGCTCGGTTGGTGCAGAAGCAAATCATGATGTAGATGCTGCAAAGTACTGGTTTATACAGAAAGATGGCCAGCTTTAGCCAAACTTGCAATAAGATATTTATCCATTCCGCCACATTCAGTTGATGCCGACAGACCTTTCTCGATTTGGCCAAGTTGTTAGAAACCTGACTAAAAGCCTCAAAAGGAGAGATCAGGCTGCAGCTTAATGCATTCTTACACCACCGACGTAATGAATAAGAATGAAATACCAAAAGGAGCAGCCGACTGACTAAACAGAGACTCTTCAATGTCTACCTGCAAAACAGCAGTAAAAGTTTGCATCTAAAATGTTTGGTTTCAAATGATGACTTGGCAAACAGTGATAAGGACTGTCTCTCGAATTATACAAATGCTCTAATAATCTGTTTATTTCTCTTTTTTGAACAAATACTGTGAATCCATTTTGAAAGCAAGTATATAAAGGCAGCCTGTTTGTATTATTATTATTTTTTTTTTATGGTACTTGAACTGACTGAACCAAAACCGAAACAAGCTGTGGCCGCAACTTTTGGACTAAAAAGAAGACACTTAGGCCTTGTACACACACAGCCTAAATGCGTGCGAGTTCACCTTTTGCTCTTAATACGGTTTAAGTACACACAGAGTTTGGTTGCAAAAGGCAGCGACAACCGCACTAGTTAATCCGGTTCAGAACAAGTAGAGAGTTCTGTTATTAATTCAGGTTTGGTTACTTAATGCGCAGCAACTGATGGTAAATAGTGCTTACATATAATATACTTTTTGTATTTAATCAAAGTACAGTTGTATAATATTCTGTATAATATTCAAAAACACAGCCTCCATGCTGCCGCCACACAAACCTAGTGAATGTCGTGTAATGGTGGTACAGTTGTTAGTTTAAACAGGGAGTCGCTCACTTCAGTAATGAAAGGCGTGTGTGCAAAACAAACAACCGCAGCGAGTGCAGTTTGTTAATATGGCTGTCATGCTAACCGCAGTGTGTGTGTGTGTACACGAGGCCTTACAGACTTGCACATAAATAATAGAAGCATGGGCTGCACCTGTGAAGAGGATTTGTTTGACATTACTGAATTTAAAGTATTGACATAACCAGGTCCCCCTTTATAGTTTCCTATTTACTGTAAAATATAAAATATTAATCTTTATAAACTGTGGAATGACATAGTACCACAACGAGACAGCAGGAGCACAAGAGAAGCTTCAAGCTATTTTATAATAAGAAGCAATATAACCTAAAAAGGAGAAAAGATAGATCTCATGAATGAAGTAAAAAAAAAAAAGTAATTTCAAGCAATGAGCCAAAACACTATCTACTTTTCAAATGATCCAAACAGTAACTCTTGAGACACTGCTCAACCCAGTTATAGTCTAGAAACACTGCTGACAGGGCATCGCCCTTACCTCATCTGTAACTACAGGCTCTGATGATCGACCGATGGCTGAAACCGGAGGCTCATCTGGCAGCTCATCCAGCTCATTGTCAGTGTAGGCTCCTCCCTCGTCAGCGGTGTCCTCATAGTCGCTAGTCAGGCGGCTGTCACAGCTCAGGTAATCGGCACCCATGGCAGACAGGTAGGACATGCGGTCATCGTGAAGGTCCAGATCTTCCTCGATCCCTTCAAGCTGCAAGAGACACATTACGAGAAAAAAAATAAATAAAACAAAACCAAGCTATAAAACTACAACCAAAGTATGTGCTAACAATTTCTGTCCCAAACATTTGCGCATCAGTTTTCCTCCAAATTTCTTTAAGCTGAATTTACATATTTTTTAATATTGGAGAATCTGTGTATTTTTGTAAGAAACTTAAAATATATATTATTACATATACTGTTGACATCAAACTGCATAACAACAGAATTGCCAGTATTTGTTCATTTTGACATTCCTTTAATAAAAAACATTCAGGTTATTAATCTTTCATACGGACTTGCAGCACAGAGTAGTGAATCGTTTTTTATAAGGAGTGCAATTGAAGTATTTGTTTGCTACTAGTCATCAATCACTGATTTAGAAGAATAATGTATTTACTCTGGAACAAAATGGTAGCAAAATACAGCATTTTCCAGAACCCCCTTTGGGTACAGTAATAAGATTAGAAGAGTGTACTTAAAACATAAACTACCTTTCCTTCAGATACCCAGACTGCCTGAGCCTGCTGCTCTCTTATTGTATCCTTCACACTGCCATACCAGCCATCATTAGCAGAATTTAAATCAATAATTGCTGTAAAAATAAAAAGTATATAAACATATGTTTAGTAGCACACATTTTTGTCAAGAAAATAAATAAAATATCAGTACCAACACAGCAGCATTTACAATGTAACAAATGCCCAAGCACCAATCACCTCTTGCATAAGTAGGTCACCATGACCTAGATTATAATGTCCACAAGAATGTGGGCTGCAGCACACTCACTGGAACCCTTAAAGAAGCTGTCTGAAAGCACTCCAGGAAACAATTAGCTACAGTATTAAGAACTGGGAGTGCATTTGTAACTTTTGTAAGTTTTTATATATAAAAAAAACACAACATTTGAAAAAAATATATATATACAGTAACATGCATATTTTACCTGTGAAAAGATGAGAGCAGGTTTTCTTGAGTTTCACAGCTTGCTCGTAAAGCTTGCGCGCGCTCTTGGAAGAGGCTGGACACACTCTCTGTCTCAGGGTTTTTACTCCCTGCTTGCTGTCGGGGTTGAATAAAATCACAATCGGATACCACTGTGTGTAGTTGAGCAAATCTACAGCCTTGGGAGTCACGTCCAGCAAAGCGTGCTTTTCCTGGTAATTCAATTGAGATACAGTAGTTAGAGGAAGTTTAATTATATTTTCTAGCTTTCAAAGAAAAATAAAACCTGTACAGTATAGTGTTGCTCTGAATAGATTTGTATACGCAAAACAAAAATAACAAATCTCAAGTATGTTTTTTGAACACAAACAATATATATCTTCTCAAAATAAATAACATGCAAAATATATTGTGTGTTTCTGAGATACTGCAATACTTTTTTCTATATATAGGAGCAACCTTATTGCATGCTGGCCACACACTTGTACAAGCTGTATGTTCTCATAAAATGCATAAAATTCAGTTCACCTGTTCAATAATCTGTCTGATAGTGTTTAGACGGACCACTCCTGAGGATTTCTCAGAACCTGCATCCTTTGGTTCAGTTGCTGCAAGGAAAAACAGTCAACATCACCAATATGAAGCAATACACAAAATACCACTTCATTCAAATCTATATCTCTGAATTGAATACTTACTGGCAACTACAAACTCATCTGGTAAGTCTGCGCCCAGCTTCTCATTTGCTGCATCTGCAATGGGACCAAACAAAACTACGGGTCTTCTAAAACCAGCTACAAAAAGAAAAGAAAGACAAGGAAATAAATCTTAGTGGGTATGTACAAGACAAGGAAAGCAATACACACACACAACTATATTTGTGTTCACGTCTTGCTTATAAAAACAATCCACTTACTGTTATTAAAAAATCTACAGCTATGGGCAAAAGTTTTTGCATCCCCCATAGAACTAATTTTGCTTCATAAAGTCAAATGAAACCTGCTGAATAATGTTACATTAACATATTGAATTATATACCCATGTGTTGTTTTCCATATACTTAACGAAAAAATGACAGAAATTGAAAAATGTGACATTTTGAAATCTAACATGAAATACTGCTACTACTGCTATTTCTAGGGGATGCAAAAATGTTGTCCATAGCTGTATATAAAAGCAGGAGTAGATACTGTTCTGGAGCTCCAGGGCCTAAAGTACCTTCTCTTAACACAACTCTCTCATAAGCAGGGAACTTGGTGGTGACAGGAATGGCTGTAAGATCCTCACGGCTCTTCTTCAAGTTCTTCTTCATGCCTGCCCTCTGTCCACGCGACCTCCAGAAGTCCCCTCTGCCATTGCCAGCACCTTTCTGGGCATTTTGAACACTGGCCATCTGATCAGCTCTGAAACAAAGGACAAATCATTGGCCAAATGTTGTAGCGTTCTATCATGTGCGTGTATTTGGTACTAGGTGCTTGCATGACAGAAGACTATAAGGTATGAAATCAATAATTTGAAAAGTCTACATAAATTTAAGCTTGATTTAAACCTTTTCTTGGGTATGTGTAATGATTTTTTGCTCCCCTAAACTAATTGCTAAGCAAACTGTCACTTTTTAATGGATATGATATTCATTTCAGCAGAGAAACCACTAAAGATGCAGCTCAATATAAATCAAACAGCTATATAATACATCACAGGCTTCCTTAAAAGCAACCGATCTCCTATTGACTCATTGCACCACACAGTAGCTCTGCCAAATGTCCCACCATGATAACCACTGTTCCAACAACCTCACACATGTTAAGCTACCTGCTTTTGTTTGGAATAATGCCTTTGTCCAGCAGTTTGTTGTCACGTCCAGTTCTCACTGCCAGCCAGTTTCCCAATTTTCCATCGTACAGGGAGTCGAGCACTTTAAAGATCTCTCCTCGTGTGAACGACAGGCTCTGTGTGGACTCCTTTTCAAACTCAAAGTGGGTCCTAATAAAGAACGAATCACCCCGGCCAGAGGAAACTATGTCCTTGTAAACTGTAAAAAATAATAATAAAAATTAAAAAAAAAAAAAAAAAATCAAGGGAACACATTAGAATTGTGTATTAAAACCTAGCATGCAATTCTTTTGATCAATTTCTTCAACTGGGGAAACAAATACTAGTAGGGAGTAGCTCTGAATCCTATTAATTAGTGCTCTTATTTATTGGATCTTGGTGTAAAGTTGTTACACCCGTCAGATACAATATGCTGTGTTTTTTTGTTTTTTTTTTACTGGAGAGCAATGGAAATTAGCAGGTGGAGGCACCAATTGAATTGCTAAACAACAACAAAAAAAGAAAAGGCAATGCAGTCTTTACAGGGACATGCACCTCAAGACAGATGACATCTTTCAAAATCTGCCAGTACCCCCCACAAAAAGTATCCTACAGACTTCATAACCACAAAAAAATCTGTTTGGTTTACTTTTTATATAATGGGTACAGAATATATTTTCAACTACTTACTCAATGCATACTTTTGGTACAGTGGACTCCGTTTATAAGAATCACATCCGTCCTGGGTGATTTGATTCTTAAAAGCAGAACCGATATGATAACAGTGCTGCAGAATCAGTATGTTAGTATAAGATAAGAGCTTGTTCCCTGTAGTTAATGGGTTGACCACTAGATGTCACAAGTTCCCACATGTAGGCACACCCACGACAAATTCACTGCTGCTTTTCCTTAACTAATTAATGATAATGGTCAATTGGTTAACTGTCTGCTTATTAAAGTTAATGGCACCTTGATAAAAAGGGCTTAGCTGGCAGCTTTGTGATGGGGGTATAGAGAAGAAAGAAAGAAACCGAAACGGAAACGTGATCTAGTGTTTGTTCCACATGAAGTACTGTATTGTTTACTTCATGTTCCAGCTGAGGGCTAGGTTTATTTTGTTTGCTTTATTAGCGGTTGTTTCGCCACTGCAGTGCAAGAAAAATAAAACTGTAAAATCAAGACTCCAGCCTGACTTTACACTGTCCTCGACCACATTGTCACATTACAATTAGCAAAAGCGTGCCATCAGCAGTTTAAATACAGTATACAGATGTCAATGGTGCTCAGTCACGGAGGACAAAACAAGTCCTCGTGGGTAAGCAGCTTGTTATATGATCACGATTATGTTTACTCAAGGCTGCAGAATCCTATTTTAGTACAGTATACTTGAGAAGCGATCGTCTCGTGAGGGTGCCCAGTTTAACTGCCGTGCGGTGTTGTGATGGCCTTTGAATTAAAATGACATATAAGTACAGTATTTTACTGTCATGACTACCACTGCATTTAAGCATCTGGCTTCCTCATTTTCTGTTGTGATGCAAATCACACAGTTTTTCATTAAGCGGAGATGCAAAGATGATTCAATTTGATGGTTTCTGATTCGCTTAACGTGGGACGGGTGGGATATATTATGCCCCGAAGGCTCTGTCTGCTGGATGGTTACAGGGTGGCACTGACAGCACAGGTCAAGAGAAGTCTATGGCACCTTATAATTCACATATTGGCTGGAAGATGGGAAGCTTCCAAATTCAATACAAAATTACATAATTGACAAACTTCTGCTAATTATACAGAATGCGACTAACCAAAGGCTTTAAATTAATTAGATTAAGTTGCTGATGCCCTAAATTGAGAGTTCTTTTCACTGAATCTGTTCCATTTGAGAGCACAAAACTGCACATCCAGCTCAGAACAGTCTTGCTTTAAGATATTAGTGCTCAGCTTTCCAAACTGAATTTGCTCTGAGAAAAAAGCCATTAACGTAGGGTATGAAGTGCTCAGTAGGGAGGCTCTTGTGTGCTTGGGCCAAAAATAGCAAAGGATGATGTAATTATAGATTTATAATTTCAAATACAGGAAAGTAGGATTTTTACTGAACACGTGAAACAAATGTATTACCACAGTTCAACTTACAATCATTTACAGATATGATTATGCATTAATAGTACAGGAACCAATGGTGTTGTGAAATCAAGAACAGGATGACATGATGTAATGTGGCAAATTACGTACCATCTGATTTGTTTTGAGCCAATATGGTCACATCTTCACCTTTAGGTATCTCTAGTAGAAAGAGCACAGCTTCTTCTCGAATCATACATCTGAAGTCAACATTATTTACCTTGTGGATTTATAAAAAATAAAAAAGTGTGAATTACACCTGAGGAAAGATTCAATTATTTAAGTTTATACACAACATCTGCTGTTCAAGCGCTGCTTGGACAACTGGTTCAAATGATTTTTACCAACAGATAATTAACTGGTTTCACCGGGGACCAAGTATTTGGATGGTCGCTGCTTAACTCAAGCCTGAGGAACACCATCAAAAAAAGGCATTTATGATGAAAATGTACTCACTTATTCTCCTGGACTTTTGTATTGTAAAGTCTAGGAACTTGAGCTGTTTTTTTGGCATTGGGGAAGTGCCATGGCATGTATAATAAGTTTACTTTATAGTTTTTCAAGTCTTAATCACAAGTGTATTAAAGTTAACTGAAAAGCTGTCTACATTATGTGCGAATGCCATCCTTTAAAGTATTTCAACTGTTTTTTTACTGTGATTATCATGATGAGAGGCTGAAATGAACCCTGCATTGCTCTGGAGAGGAATTCTTCTCCCTTTACCTTTAGAATCTGATCTCCTGTCTTTAGCCCCTCCTCTTCAGCAGGACTGCCTTCTTGAACTCCAGCGATGAAGATTCCCACATCGTTCCCACCGGCCAGGCGCAAACCCACACTGTCACCTTTTCTGAACTGCACCATCACTGTGTTAGAACTAAATGGTGATACAATACAATAGAGGCATTAACACTATAATTTAAAATGATCACTTCTTTGCATAAAAAGCTCCCTTTAAGTTTAACAACTCTAAAACGAATTCATTACAATTCTGAAGCCTGCTTGAACGCTAGCGCTGGCTAGTGCTGCGATACATCGAAAGTGAATTTAACACAATCTGCATGTAACTTTTGTTTCTCTGCAATACGGATCGATAAGTTTCCCTTTGACTAGGAGCAGTGTTACTGTCTCGCATTTCATGAAATTAGCTTTGAAGTGACACATCCGATTATTTTCTCCATTTTGTTTTGTTGCTTCGACACAATTGAAACGTATCTCGTTTATGGGGAGGTAGTCACTAGTGTGTCTTAATTTTTTTCTCCAGTGAAGTGCGAGTCAGCGGTCAGAGGGAATGAAAACTTTTCTTTGAAGCCAATTTCTGCCTTCAAGCATGGTTGTGACAATTCCAAATAACGTCTAAAACCTTACAATGCCTCGGTGCAATAACTTCATGAACTAGTTTTTGCCAGTCATGTAAAATATGACAATTAGATGACCTACTTAATTATGGATATGAACCCTAAACTGCCAATACTTACAGTACATATTACAGATTATAGTATGTGTGCTCTAGGACGTTGACAAAAGAGGTGTTGATGCCTACCTCTCAAATCATGTTTAAAAAAAAAACCCCAGCCCGAATGGCTAAGAAACGTACCCATATATCTCTTCATCTTCAAGGCTAGGACGGAGATATATTTTCGGAGCAACATTTACCACAGCTGAAAAACAATTACATTTTTAATTAGAAATAGACAATTACTGATGCCATTGCTTTAGAACTTTATCTTCTATCAAACTGACTTTCAAAATGTTAGGATTAGTTAGTATCACTTTCCAAAATAGTAATTTCTTTATATTCTTTATATTTCCAGTTAGTGTTATGCAGATGATTGCCTGTATATTTCTAAAATCAGAGTAAGTATGTATAACAACACGGAGTGCTTGGTATAGTTCAGATTTATTTTATTTTAAGGGTGGCCTCATAAAAGGAAACTAAACTTAAATTAAAAAATAAATATTTACCATCTGGCAAGACCGCCTCATGCAGGTAAATGTCTCGCGCTGAAGGCTTGGGCATTTAACATAACAAGAAGGGCCTTACCAGAGGGTAAAGCCCTCTTAAAAAGGGTTGTACTGCTATCAGAAAATGTATGCGTTAACTAAAACATTTAAAATGTTTTGTTTTTTTTGTGATTTTATACAGAACTAGTTAATCTACATTGACAGACAACATTCAGAGGGTGTGTTCAAGAACAGAGATTTTCTTTCACCAAGCAGGAAAAAAGGTAAAAACACACTGTATTAGGTATTTTTGTGCAGATTGATTTGGAACAGTAATTAAAAAATAGTTTGAAGGATAACATTCAAGGTCCTTTACCAGAGATTAAAGCGCTTGTATTGACTAATCAAGTTAAAGAAAATCTCTGATCTATTTTCTAATAAGCATTAATTACAAAGGGGCATTCAAATAGATTATCTAGCTTTAACAAAGTCCATAGGAAATAGTAAATTGTTGAAATAAAAGCAGCCAATGATTTAAGACATCAGAAGTGGAGCCTTGGGGAAAGCGTCCCTGCACTGGCTGTGAGGAAGCCCATCCAGATGTATTAATGGAAAGCAAGATTTAAAATCGGTCTAACCTGGGGGTTCCTGTGCTCTAGGCTTCTCTTCTCTAGGTTTCTCCTCTCTGCTTAAATCATCCACAGCAGCTGTAAGATCACCAGTCGACCTGAAAGGCGTGGGCATTGCTCCCATTCTAGCCAGTCTGCTGGGTGGATCATCCCTAAAAGGACATTGAAAACACTAAGATCTTAATTTCTTCAAATGTCATTGGCTGAATTGGGAAATACTGAAATAAACATGCAAAAAACAACATATGTTAAATTAGGTACTCCTAATGGTAACATGAAGAGATCCTTCACACTTTTATCATTTGGGGGTGGAGTCCAAATCACCTAGTGACATACATATATAAATAAACACTGAAAAAAAGACTCTGTCATTGAAGGTATTCGGTTTCTTTTAGTATTTAAAACAAACAAACAAAAAAAAACCATTGGCTGTATTGTAGAGATCTCGGTTCCCGCAGGCAGGCGCATCACACAGGGCGAGGCAATCCACAGACAGGCACGAACCCGGGACCTCTCACACTAAAGCATAGCGCCGATACAGCTGTACAAAAGAGCCGGTTCCTTTGCAAGGAGCGTATATCGGGCATATGTCTTCGTGTGTGATCATGTCACCTACCAGCCCTGCTGCTGCCTTCCCCCGGGCACGCTACAGTATAGTGCAGGGACAAATGTACAATGTTCAAGAACATTCTTTGATGGTACTTTTAACTACCTGGGCTTTTCTTTGAGTCTTTCATTGGAGGAATGTGAAGAGAGGTCAGAATGGTGTGATCTTCTTTCTTCTTGAGGAGAATAAGAGTGGTATGACTCAATTTCAGAGATATCTGTGAAAAAAAAAGATACAGAAAAAAGAAAGTATTTGAAAACATTAGAATAGAGGTAACCACACCCGTATTTAAATAAGCGTTTGAAGCAAAACAAGAATGACAGTACTTTCACCACATTAGAAATTCAAAGTGATGTCCGTTACCATTTCAGAAACCCATCTGAGAAAATGTAGCACAAATACCCCACCTTATTACTCTACGTTAGCAGTGAGGAGTACTTGAGGGCCACTGCATTTGTGGAATGTCCTGCTAATTAAATATGTTTGCCTATTTTTTAAAATTACCGATTACCTATTCATGGATACCATGATATTTAGTTAACAATGGGTTGTAATGGATTGTAATAATTTCTCTACCCCCAGTCGTTCATCATTTCTAAAAAATGGATAACATTTTGTCCACTGCTTATGTGAGATATAGCAAAAGAATACCATAAACAAACAGATTTGCAAACTTTAATTAATGTATGTATGTATATATGAATTGCTGGTGTAACAAGTATAATTATTCTCCTTAATCAATTAATTAAATCAGCATAAAATATACACATTTGCAATTTGCTTTATGAGACAGTTCAGCCACTGAACTTTGTTTGCAGCTGCTTTCACTTCAAATTACTGCAGTAAAAGAGTTTGGAAGGCGCCCTTTAAACCCTATAAAATAAAAATAGATGTATTTACATAGTTGTGACAGTGTCAATTAAAAACAAAGAAATAAAACTACAGGCTGCAAGGATAGAGTGTTTTGTTAAGTGGTTCAGACAATAAAAGCAAATGTGCAGAAATATTTATTGAATCAAATAAATATTGATCTACTCTGATAACTGCATGATATAATGGATTTAAAACCCTCACCCCCTGCCAAGTTAAAAAAGTGAATTAAACTGGTTTCTAATTTCATTTAGCAGCAGTCAACAGTATATAAAACCATTTTATTTTGGTTGTATTTTTTCTACTCAAACTTAGTGTAGCAGCATTATTGAAAGCAGTCAATGTGGAATGTCTTTCAGGTCAACACATAATTCCCTTTGCTGGTCAGAAAACACAATATATGCTGTACTTCCTGTAACCGTGCTCCCTCGTTACTACCGCCATGTTCAACATGTACTACTCTTTACTTATTTAAGGTTTTCAATATTTAATGTGCAAAATAATGTCATATGAAAATAACCAGGAGCTCTGAACATAAATCTGTTTATTGTACCATGTTAGTTTTCAGTGTTTTGATCGGCTGTATATTTTTCTAACAATAAAAAAGCACCACCTTGTACATCATGAGGATGCGTTCAGAGTCTTTCACAACCACACCCTTTACTAGTATTTCAAATGTATTTTTTAATGCCGATTGCATAATATTGTTCTCTAAAAAACAAAATCAAAACAACAACAAATATCTACTGATTAAAACAATTTTATTAATATATATATTTTTTTTTGTATGAAAGGGAAAAATTGTAAAGTGTAAAACACAGCAGCTTGACTGTTCTGGCTTGCACATTTTAGTTATTGCAACCAAACTTATGTTGTGTCTTGGGATCCTTCAGTTAAAAGAATTTCATATTATCTGTGAAAAAAAAAAACACAAAAATAGGATGTATTTTTTATTTATTTATTTATTTATTTATTTATTTTAAAGAAAATTGCAATGCAATTTTTTTTCTAGAGAAAAAAATATTATTTAATACTTAAACGTTTTTATTTTGTTGGGACTGAAGAATACTGTTCTCCAAATATGCGATTATTCATTTATCGTTTAAAACTACAGCCAGGATTTTAACATCCGATTTAAGGTTTTTATTTTCTTGGTTTCTCAGTCTGTTTATGCAATAAAAATATATGACTTACTTTTACAAAAGCTGTTTTTTAACCTTCCTATGGTATCAAGATCAGATATACCACCAATGATTTCATTTCCACTTGTTTTTTTCCTTGATTTTTCCATGATTTCTTTTTACATAACGCTATCTGGAAATAACCAGTACAGACAAAACCAACACGGGTGTGATACCATAGGAAGGGTAATTGCTGACATATATAAGCCATACATTAGTTCGACGTCAATAACACACACACACACACACACACACACACACACAGAGAGTTCCTGTTGCTACTCACCGTCTGGTTCAGAGTCACTGTCGTCCATTGGTGGAATCTTGATAAGAGTCTGCCTGTTGTCTCTCTGCACCACCAGCTGCAGTTTCCCTCTGGATTTCTCAATCAGTTTACTTGCATCTGTCAGGGACAAGTTCTCTGTTACTGTCCCGTTAATCTGCAGTGAGGAAACAAAGCACATATAAATAGGAGAAGCTGCACAGTTCAATAGATATAATCTATTACTTGCACTGCTTTACATGTTAACTGGATTCCACCACAACTAGATGATGTGATTAAATATGTGATAAATCTGAAATTAAAGAAGGGGGGGGGGGGGCTGTGTGTGGACAGTGAAATTCTGCATAGCAATGTTCATATATTCAGCAACTAGTTAACTACTATCTAGTAACTTTTTTGTTTAATATTGGATTGCTCTTTCCAAAGTGGCTTATGATGCAGTGAAGGTGTGTAGAAGCTGATTTTATCCATTCAAAACATCCAGTAATAAAAAACGGTTTTCTTAAATCTAATGGCCAGACAAGCAAGTTGTTGGTTTCTGATGCTGGAATACAAATGGAATGATTACACAGTATTTTTACCTTGAGAATGATATCTCCTTCTTGAAGATGTCCGTCTTTTGCTGCTAGACCTGTACTGGTCATCTCTTTGATGAATATCTGACTGCCCAGTCTGAGACCATATTCTACAATAGGAAAAAAAAAAACTTAACCCTTGAAGAACTGTACACATTCTAGTGAATGCAGATATTGGTACTGTATTTCCATGTGTGTTTAATACATCTCCAATACACGAATGATCATAACACACTATTCCTCAGTAAAATCTCATTGAGAGAACGTGATTTTAAACTAATTCCTAATGACTCCCAAAGTGTCTTAGGATACAATAATGTGGATTATATTTGTCTGGGAAAAAGATGTAAAAACCACCAACTTAGTCATAAAGTTGTTATAAAAATGTGACGTTTTATTTATTTATTTTTTTAAAGCAAGACCCACACATAAAACTTTTTTTTTCTTTTCTATACACACTATTCAAATGTCATATTTTAAAATCTGCAGGACGTGTGCATTTATCAAACTGAATTACTACCCCCCACCCCACTAAAATGTAAACTTCTTACCTTCGTTTGGCTTGTTCTTCACCAAAAGCACGCTGACAGGTTTTTCAAGTTGGTCGCCATATCGGTTGTCTCGAGAGACGGGTGGGGAGGGACTCCGGTCCTGCAGCCTGTCCCGGCTCTTGCTTCTTATCAGCTCTTTCTCCTGTCTGTTGATGGGCTGAGGCTTGCGATTGTACTCCTTCTCATAGCTGGGGTCCCTGCTGTAGCTGCGTGCCGGGCTCAGGTCGCGGTCAATGCTTCTGCCTCTGCTGTGCTCTCTCTTGTGCTCCCGCTCGGGGCTCAGCCTGTCGATGCTCCTTCCCCGGCTGTGCGCCCTGGCATTGCCACGGTCTCTGTCAATGTCACGGCCCCTGTCATAATCGCGCCCCCGAGGCTCTGGGTCCCTGTATCCACCACGATCACGCTCCAGGTCGTAGTCACGCCCACGGTACTCCGGCTCTCTGTATCCACCAAGTTCACGCTCCAGGCTGTGTTCTCTGCCTCCCTGCCAGCCAGGGTCAGTGCGCCCGCTCCGTCCACTGTGTACACTCCTGCGGTCATACTCCTCCTCATCAGGGTCAAACATCCGGTCCTCCAAACCCGGAGAGGGGCCGCGCTTCAGGGGCTGCACAGGAACCTTCCTGGGCCTCTTCACCGTCTACACAAGCACAACAAAATAAAGAGAATGACTTATTGCTTATTGACCTTTTTACCAAACCGGTACACCATCTCATTTCAAGCAAGCTCGTTGTCGCTTTTTTTTGTTCAGAACAATTAGCAAGTATAAAACAAAGAATAAAGTCAAACAAGCATTACTTACAATCTTAGCTACTTTCCCACATTTTCTTAACTGCTGGACAGCAAATGAATGAGGCACATTTTCCATAGGAATTGCGTTGACCAACACAACCCTATCATTTTCGCTGTGTGAAGATAAAACAAAAATTACAGATTGCATATTGACAATATTTGTAATTGTTAGGGTTGCAAAGAAGTGTACATTTTGACCTTCGAAGGTTCGGAACACATTACTAATACTACTAATAATAATATGAACATACGCTCGTCAAGTGACCCAAGAGATTGGTTATACCTCCATGATAAGAGTCACTTGCACAGTTTGCATTCAACTTTTTTTTTTTGGTCGTCTGGGCATTTAACAAAAAAAATCCCAAACAGCAAAGGGGTTTCAAGACATTTCTTTCAATACAGCTTGTGTTATACGACGCTTTGCTGTCGAGACAGATAATTAAGAAATGAAAGGTTTGCTTCTGTATAACACGAGCTGGAGGGGGGAGAGACGGGCGGTGCTCAGTTTTCGAAATTAAAAGTGTTATCTTATATTTTGTATGTTTCAAACATATTCTACCATATCACTTCTCTTACACTGTCTTGTACACTAGATATTCAGTACATATTTACCTACAGCCGTACAGCCCCAGTGCTTTGGATACTGTACCCTGCTCCATACATGGCAGTGGCACCATATAGAGTTGCTACATTGCTATGATTTGGTTGGATTTTAATACAACAACTTCTGTTTATGTAATATGCATTATACAAATCAAAAGGATAAATTTTGCATTTGAGTGACATTTAATGTGTGATTTATAGTATTCCTATAATGTCAAAGTTAAAACGTTTGTTAAAAAAAAAAAAAGTGCGTCAATGGTGTCTGACGAACCTTCAAAGGTTTAAATCAATCTTCGAATCCCTGGCTAGCGAACGAACCTTCGAACACAGCCCTAGTAATTTTTTTACATTTTTTTTTGCAGTTACATCTTTCATCCTAGTAGTAACATTTGTGCTAATAGACAGTATTATTTGAGAGTGATTCACCAGGCTACACTTACTAAAGTAATCCATCTGCTGGACCTCCCTGGAGAACATCCGAAACTATAATGGAAGTTTCGCCATTTTCCATATTGGGGTTGTCTCTTCCTCCAGAAACTGCAATTCCAAAGCCCATTTTGGAATCCTTGTATTAAGAAAATCATAATAATAAAATAAATAAAAACTGAGCTAGATTCCCAACCCCCATACTGTTTCCAAGTCTGCTAATGTCAGAAAGTATCTATCAGCATTCCACCCCAATCTGACAGTTCTGTATTTCATTGTTTTAAACTGGATTTAAATGATTTATAGCCAGGTTAAAGATACACTGTCAAACGGCAAACACTTTCTGTTGGTGCCAACTTCAGTGCTAGGTGGATGATGCAATTCATAACTGCAGACAGAGTCAGTGGTACATTTAAAAATATTAAAATAAACAAACAAAGACTAACACTGACTAGAAGACATTTTTGGTTCACATTATCACCTAGGGATATAAGAATGTAAACCAAAAATTAAGACTGTGAAAAACAGGTTGTTGAATTTTACAAAGTTTATTTTAATATTTCTAAATGTTTGTCTGCTTCAGGTACACAGGCACAAACACGTGATGGAAACAAGGCTCCCAGTGAAGAATGCACTACTTTTTTTTTTTTTTTTTTTTAGACCAAACTTATCTTCAGATGTTTTACATAAATATGCAGTCACTAAAATCTCAAACATTTCTGAAATAACCACTTTAAAACCATTTGGTTAATAACACATTGGCAATTAGTGCAATTATAAAACCATCTCCTCAAAGAGGAATTTCCTGTGAAATATACAATTTAGTTATCTCCATACAGTTCAATAGTAGGATCACTGCTCCTGCTGTGAATGTGGAGAAGCAATCTACCATAAACAGATCACACGTTGTACAATTGTGGTTAGAAATGTGCAACAAAAATGCTGTGAGCTAAATCCAGCTCTTGTGCCAGATCACATGTGAAAATATCTCAGGTTTGTTACAGTATATATGCATGTATTCAGGGTGCAATAAATGTAAACCTAGCGTGACACGCTACAATATACAAGAATGTATATGTACTGTTAACATGAAGACAACTTTAGTCATACTAGCTGGCCTCCTGTGTACCGTACAGTTTATTCTGCATGTGTTAACTTCCACAGAGGTTTCAAATTGTGGGACTGCAGCCTTGATGTAGTCAGATAGATAGTGACCTCAACTGCTGGCTCTCAATGAGCATCCCCTGAGGAGAGACACCAGAACCCTGCCTGCCTGCCTGAGCTTAAACTGGAGTGGCAGGTACCAGTACCAGGGGGTGCCTGTAGCTATCTCAGCCTGCTTCTGCCAGGCAGCAAGACTTCTGGATGTGTCTCAAATAGGATTACGGCTATTACATGTGGGGAAAAAACATGAACAGATTTTTTTTCTCATTCATCTGCACCATAAGAAAGTACATCACACAGATTATTATTATTTTTTATTCCTGAACTACTGACACTAAAATCCAGATGCTTTAACAATACACTACAATTACTGGAGTACATCCTTGCAGTGGGTCTTGTTTTTTCCTTTGAAAGGAAGGAGAGGTCAAGGGTCCTTCATTGGCAAAGCAATGTGCAGTACAGTTTTATAACACTGGCCAGTCACTGCTAAATGAATGTTCTTACCCGCTGCAGTGTCACACTGTACTGCTCCCATATTGTCTCCTCCATTCCTGAGGTCTGTGAATAATAGAAAAAGCATATTAATATAAAGCAAAATAAAGAACATTTAAAAAAAAGTATTAAATCTTGATATCATATATTACCAGCTTCATTTACCACGCTTGTATATCCATTTTATATACACTGCTCCAAACAATAAAAAAGTACTTTCAGAGATGTGCATATTAAGCATTATAAATCATGACCTGACCCAGACATTTTTAATTACTCTAGAAGGGGTGTTGGACATGATTTAAACACAGGATTTGGACATTTATAATACTTCATATGCACATCTGAATAACCCTTAATTGTATGGAGCTTTGTACATTTGGTTTCTCAGGTTTGTTCAACTGAGAAATACTACATATCCTTTTGAATAGGGTACAGCTGCCAATAAAATTAGACATTATGAATTACAGTGATGAATCATGTAGCACAACGGTGTCAAGTGCCCCCACCCCCACCCCCCCAATTAAGGAACAAGGTATCGGTACTTAAAGTAAATAAGGGTTGGGCACTTTAAGTTTGCTGGGCAGCTAAACAAAAATGCACCTCCCCCCTCACAAAATGTTTGGTCTCTGTGAGCGATAAACAAAAGTCACATGACTAATGTTAGTCATTCTACTTCTCTACTAAATTGTGCTGGAGGAGTTTATACTACACTGCAATTATGATGTCAGTGTCTCAAGTGGTTTCTGTTGCACATGATAAAAGTGTGATTGATTTACATGCACCCCTTTACAAATTGGTATAGACATGCATACAGGAATTCTGTATAGCTGGGTGGCACAGCATTATAGCCAGAAGCACTTTTAAATGGAAAAATAAAATTGCCTTACCTTAAATATATAACAAGACAAAGAATTTGAATAATAATATGAAATTGAATAATAATTTACTCTAATTCGTACCCAGGCTGCACTGCTCCATTTACCCCCTGATCCTTTGCAATCTTTCTTGTGTTTCTGGCACAGATTGCATATCATACCACCCAATTCCTTGCTGTAAAAAGCCATTTCCATTTTTTCACATAACATCATACCCACTATCCAATTATTATTATTTTTTTTTTTACACACACTGGCCCCTCTTGCGGTTCTTCCAATTCACTTTCTACAAGTTGCTCTAAGTTGACTATATCGGGTTGCTTCTTTTCAATTTCATCATCCATTTCGGTTTGGTAATTTCTACATTCGTTGTCACTATTTTTTTTACTATACACACACACTATATATATATATATATATATATATATATATATATATATATATATATATATATATATATATATATATATATATATATATATATATATACACACATATACATATACATACACACACACAGAGTTAAGTAACTGAAGACTATGAACTAGCTTACTATAGCTACCCAATGTAACCAGGTTTCTCCATGACTGAATGAGCGCGTTTCTTGTAAAAACAGCATCATCATCACAACTGGACAAGCTCTTCTCTAGATATATGTAAACATGTAAATGTGACTGCCAGTCACACAGTTTCCCCCCCATATTCTTGTACTACCAATAACCTGCACTAAAGAATATTCTTAGTCAGTTTTATCACAATTGGACTAGCTGTTCTGATCAACATAGGTTAAATAGTTAAAATAGAGCTGGAGCCAAAGCTGCCTAGTCCTGCAAAAGGCAGATACCCCAGAGGGATGAAAAGAGCCTCTACTAAACTTAAGAACCAACTCTTCAAACAGAGGTGAATAAAATGTTGACATTTGAAAAGCTTATCATGACTCCACAACATGGAGAACACAGAAATTTAAATGTCTGCATTTCTATTAAGTGTGATCAGGAAACCCTTTGTGCAAAGTCCTTCAGCATTCACAGTCAAAGCTCTCCTTTATGAAGAGGTACTGGAACTTAACACTACCATACTAAAGAAAACAACTGATATGTAAAAACTACCCTTTAAGACAGCAGATGTAAAATGCATGAATCTTTCAAATGGGATTACAGGTATTACATTTTTGGAAGAACACCAAGGTCCTGTCAACTGACTGGATATAAAAAAAAAAAAAAGAAAACTATCAGCAGTGGTTCAGAAACAGTATGTCCCATGTGGGGGTGCGCACACACACACACACACACACACACACTAAATACCAGCGCAGTGCAATAACAGTACACATTGAAAAGCATATTGTTCTTCATTCTGCAATAGAGAAAATAACAACTACTCCAACTACAATGCCCATTTATTTAATGCTAATAAGTTCAGTCAAAAAGTATTTCATAAATAATGGTAGGTATTGTACAATGTGTGCTAACTATATTCTTGGAGTTCAACTGATTTCCATAAATGAGTGAACACAACAACAACAATGCTACAGGTCAACCCACCAAGCTTGTTGAAACAGAGGAACACAGAAAAAAGAACACAAGTTTCAAATACTAGAATGTAAACTTTTAAAAAATGAGAGGATTATATTTTTATTCTAATAAAATGTCTTTTTATTTTTTTATTTTTTTTTACAGGGCATCTTTCTTCAGTGCTGTGTTAAAAATAGCTTTCTTAATAAAATAGTCAATTAATTTGAAACTGTAGAATAGAAATGTATAAACCCAATATTACAATACAATAATATATTCACGTATTTTATCATTCTGCAAAAGTAAGCCACAACATCCTTTTGCGCATTTACTTTCCAAGCAGTGCCAAGAAACAACAAACTTGTACTAAAGATAAAAATGGTATCATGTGTGTGATTATAATATATAATATATATATTCCAGAATAAAAGTTCATTTTTTTTTTTTTTTTTTTAAATGCTCCTCAGTTCTGGTGTGTTTTTCTACAGCTTGGTGTTGTCCACACCTTACCAATGTTGGAAAACCTGCTCAAAAATGTACATGAAAATAATCAAAAGCACATTTTTCTGAACTAGAGTACTTCTTTCCAATCTAAATAGCCAGAGCTGAAAACAGATTAAAGCCCTTGACTAAAAATAACTCACATAACCTCTGAAGATGCGGAGGGTTTTCACAGTGTGCGCCCATTTCCTCTGCAGTGCTTGCACGGTCTTCATAGTCACAACAATCGTCTGGTTGCAGGACTCGTCCACAACCCAGCGATTCATCCATTTCCAGAATTCATCTGCCCTTACGTAATCCTAATACAATGCTGGCCTACATAACAAATCCTGCTGTCAATATCCACAACTGGATAAAAAAAAGAAAGCTCATGATCGACAGCCTCCAACAATTACAGGGCAACAGCCCATTGCTAAATATAGCCCACAACACTGATGGCCACTTAAATAGAAAGCCTTTTGCGGGAGGCAGGAAACAGTATATTACACTCCCAGAATAATGCAAGAATAATAAGAAATGACTGTTGTCAATCAGTAAACTAAATGAGCATACTGCACTACAACATTACTGCCAGATGAACAAGCAATACATTATACAACTGGTTAACTGAATAAAAACACTGTTCACCTACAATTCAGATTAATCCATCCCATGGCAAATGGCAGTTATGAAGATGACCATTCTTAGTATTTAACACACGGTTTTAATTGTGGTTTACCAAGCTTTTCTACATTTTTTCTATCCATTTCTTATTACGGCTATAAACCTTTAAAAGGTTATACGGTTTCCAATCTTTAACTTCAGCACTCAATATATTAGATTTCATTTTGGTCTGAGGACTGCAAACTAAGCTGCAGTACTGCTGCCTTTGCAAGATTTGCAAAGATTTCTGAAGCTGAGCTTGCACGCCCATGCTCAAAATTAAACAACATATATGGCAGTGCTTGAGTTCAAGACTGGAAAGGTTCGTAGCTGTACGAGTACTGAACTACCAAGTTTGGACAGATTCAGTGAAAGTTTTAACTGCATGTTATTTTATTAGTCATAGCACTCAAGCATAACAGACTGCAGTCTGAAATATAACTAAGTGTAAACATATTTTGAAACCACTAAAACATGTTTATTTTATTATTCATTGCGTTTGTTCCCATCTACAAGTGGGACTTTGGGTTGAATAAGATCGCATGTTAGACAACTTAATCCTGCACATATGATCTAAGGGATGTGGGTAAAATCTAAAATCAAGCAGCACACATAACTTTGTATCTTATTCAAGAGGTGAATTAAAAAATGCTTTATACAACCTTTCTTAAATAAGGTAAATAAATAAATAATATAATATACTATACATTATATACACACACACACACACACGAAATCTAATATCCAAGTGAAACAAGTAGTGCTTAAAAGCATCTGAACTTTGTAGACTGATTACAAATATAATGCTTCAAACAGAATATATTCTGTTTCTAAATAAACTACTTACTATCTTAACACTACCAAAAGTTTAGATGCCCCACTGAACTGTGGGTCTTCTATGTCAGGGTCAAAGTACAATGGAACAGCCCTGAGCTTGTGCTACACTTGGCATATTGGGTTAGTACTGGCAGTCAGTCTAAAAAAAAAACAGCTAGCAAAGGTTACTGCTGATCTCTTAATACAAAAAACACACACTTACATAAAATCTACCTCCACCTCCAGAAGTATTTCCAACACTAAATGAATAACTTCAGGACTTAAAACCAATCCAGACGTAGTGAAAAACAGTGCAGTAGTAAAGGTATAACAAACACCCAGTCAATGCCACGTGGTTTAGGGTATGACGTGTTGATAAAACAGAATGTAATGCCAACTTGAACAAGTAACTAGTACTAACAGAATTCAGGAATTCATGCTGCTGTTTAACACAAACTCGACGTGTACCAACAAGACTTACGGAAAACAAAAGGAGCAAGTCGATCTATCCAGTGGTTGAGCAACATCAGGAATAACAGTACATTAAAATGCTTTGACGCTTCAGTCAATACAATATTACTTTTTTAATCAAAATATGACAAAAATGTGTTTTTTTTGCTTTGCTTGGAGATTTAAAAAAAGGTATCTATATACAACATCTGACCCCCTTCTCGTATAACACAAAAAAGTATCTACTCTTCAAAACTTACTGGGAAATGTGCAACTTCAACCCTGCAAGCCTTAAATATTTGATTAGTACACAGTGCAATTAGTTCCACATTTAATTTAGAGTGCTTTTACTGCTATGTTTAAAATATCTAGTTTTCAATGACTTGCACATATAAAAAGAACACTAATGAACTGCAACTTTTACTGCCTTTACAACTCTCTAAAAAACAAGATTACAGAAACTATTAGTGAAAGCCATTTAACTCAACTAGATTACAGTCTAATCCAATTCTGTGACACGGTCATCTTTAATCAACAAAAGAGAGCCTAGGATTAGGTTTCTCAGGAGACCATCACCCCTACAGCAAAGTCACCAAGATCAATTGTGCTCAATAGAAACCCTGATTACTGTTCAAGATGTCTATTAGCAGAGTTACTGGCAGACAAGTGAGCACAAACCAAAACTACCATTACAAATGAATTGGTCCTCACACAGCAAGAGGTGTTTCACTTGCATAGGGAAAATTAGTCAATAGGTGTTTTATAGAAACACTATAGTATACTCTGTACTAACATTCCCTGCTGCCCTCAATAGGTAATTTCTCCTGAGTGTATGCAAGTCACAGTAAGTTTAATCATTACCAAATTCAATTACTCACTGTACACATGCCCTAATCTTACACAGAGGCCGGCTAAAAATCAGTGGACATATTGGTTTGGAAGCTTTGCAATGATTCATAAATCACCTCATTTAGACTCTGGTTTCTATGGACAATATTAACTTCAGTAACTTTTGACACATTTATGACAGCCTGTACTTAAACAATTATTAGAATTTAGAACAGCATTTGAAAATGAGTCCACACCGCTTGTAAATCCATGCTCATCGGACCTAGAAGTTATTTTATTTTGTGGTGTACTAAGGAAATAAATCAAGACGTCATTTGTCTGTGCCTTATGTTTGCTATTTTACTTTTAAACAGGGATTACACAAGGAATAACATTTAAATCTCTCAGCTACTGACAACATTAAAATGTTTCACTGGGACACAAAACCTGCATCCTCTATGGTGAAAACAATTTAAATACAGGATACCATGTTTAGTAAAAGTCTAGGAAGTAACAATTCTTACTTTACTACTCTTTAATATAAATATATATCTCAAATAACAGGGAGATTTGTGGGGAATTTACTGTAATCTCCATGCTGATTCAAAGACATCCTCCCCACCCCAAAGAACACTTTAACCGCATATAAAACATACCAGTTTACACTTTTTTCCTTCTAGCGTCTGCCAGTAATCCATGTAAACAGCTTTAAAACAATAACTTAAGCCCTGCCTAAATCCAAGGATAAAACACAAAAGTCTTACCATGTCTTGGAATCGGACAGCCATTTTGGAGCTCTGTATTCAGGTAAGCATATATTCTGACTCCTTCACCAGCAGCTTTGGACAAAAAGACCCTTCACCTATTTTTAATATCTGTCGCTTCCAATGTGCAACAGAATTCAAAGCTTTTCTAGAGTAAATACTATTGTGAGAAAAACACAATGAAAAACTCTTTTCTGGATCGCTACATTTTTGTTTAAAAAAAAAAGAAAGTGAATTTTTCAACCTATCCCACTATCCCTTGCAAAGTAATTAAATGTGGCTTGTGGGTGCAGCCAAGCCCATGTTTTTCTACAGCTCAGCCAATTGTACCTCGCTTCATGGTAATACGATCATGGATATAGGTTGCTTTCATAGGTAAATGTGCTCAAGGCCAGAGCTCCTGTACAATTCTCTCCTTAAAATGGCAGTAGGGACTCGTAAAAGCTACTCCTCCCAACACAAACAATCGAGTTACCTGTTCCAAAACAGCTAGCCCTACATAAAAGGACAAGACAAAAACAAGAAGTGTAGGGCAATAAATGACGAGGCAAAAACGAGAAGTGTGGGGCGCCATATGTAACAATTTATAAATGATAAATACTAAGGATACCAAAATAGTAAAGTGATGGGACTTATGCACGGATGGGTTCAATTGTATAGGTATATTTAAACTTCATAAAGGATTTACTGTACTAGCATTAACATTTATTCAACTTATGATATTTTAGGAAAACATGCTCAAAAGAAAGACAGCCTCACATCCCTGACCTTACCCTAAATTATTTTGATAGTCTTTATATTGGAGAAACATGTATTCCCTTTTGAATTATCGAAAGCATTGTAAAATGGTTACTTTATAAAAACATGTTTAAAAATGTGAACAATTTTAACTGAGTGACTGTTAAACTGCCATACAGAAACGCAAGCTATTAAGTGTTTTTTTGGCTGGTGCTCTCAAGGAGTACCAGAGAACTCTTAGGATAAAATGACTGTGCTCATCGCCCAGGGAAAATACAAAAATAAGCTGAAATTGAAACTTATAACATGTAACTTTCCAAATGTTGGTAACTTACATTGCTCAGCATAGATATTGGGGGCTGTACTATAAAATAGCAGTGAATGCAATGTTTATTTATATATTAGTCTGACTTGTTGTTCTAAATCAACATCCTTCTTTTTATTAGTGGCTACGTCAATTGTTTTGTCCATTGTTCTTACTGTCCCAGAAAGGAAGTTTCTGATTCACTCTTTGAAAGGGAAACTCATAATACAATATCCTGCAGCCTAATGCTACTGAATCAGTTCTGAAACCTTCATAAATAATCCAGTAATATCCCTTTACCACAGCTGGAGAGTAGAGTTTTGTTTGGTGGATAAAAAGCAGAAAACCATAATAAAGGGATGGGGGGGGGGGGGGGGGGGAATCTCTGTTTCTTGCAGGACAGAATTCAAGTATCTTCCTGTTTAAACCAGAACCTGTATTCATGCTGACAGGACCTTCTGGTAAGAATCAAAGCAGCTTTACTTGGTACAGTTTCACTAACAAATAACAAAACAAAAAGAAAATCCCTCCTGGGTTACTAGGCATCTGATATTCTACTGAAGTTAGAGTCATTTGTATTTTAACCCATACAGCAGGAAGAGCCTCGCAGTTTTGTGATTAGCATCTAGGATACAAAATTTACCAACAGGAAATCTCATTCGTCATGGGATAGTAACTTATTCCCTAATCACACCAATGAATACTGTAAATCCCATATTAAATTACTTTGACTTTCTCTAAGGATGACAACCTCAGTGTACAAAAACAGAGACTAGGCACAAATAATTGTAAAATAAAATAAAATGTAGAATGGGCCTGATTCAGGCCTTTACTTTGATGTGACCGAGAATTAGCTGCAAGTGCTGCCAGGGCAGAGTACACTTCCTTCTGAATCTCATGCCAAGTCTGATGAGTCAAGGTTTCAAATGCTAAGCAACAAGACTTTTGTATAAAGAGTTCCAAAAAACAAGAAACAATTCCAGTGAAGCAACTTAACAAAAATAAGTTACGGCCTCATTTATTATAACATTGCCTTTATCGCTGTGTTACAACTTTATTTAAACTTGAATTATGAAGTGGTTTCATATGTTTTTTTTGAAGCTGTTGGCCAATTCCTAAAATGTTCTTACTTTGTCCCAGTTATACTTAGCGAGCTGTAACAATTTTCATCTAAGGAATTTTACTGTAAACTTTATTTTTCCTGCAATTATCCTGTGTCGGTTTTATCATATGATTAATCTTCAGAGTGGAAAACCAAAATCACAGCCATCACTCGTATCATGCAAACTCTATGCTAGGTTCCCCAAGTTCTGGCAAACCGTTCAAGATATAACCTTTATCAGAACCTTCTAGAATTTCAACTGAGGAAGCCCCAATTCCAATACAATTGGAATTCATAACATACAGCTAAAAATATGTGGAACTTACTTGCATTAAAGTCTGTAACAGCTCCTCCTTTATATCCCCATCGCTGGGGATAAACCTGAATAAAAACTAGTTCAGAGGGGTGCTGATTCAATATCTGAAACTACTTTGGCCAAATCATGAGAATGTAAAACAGTATTGTTTAGCTTTTTTTTTTTTTTTTAATTCAAACATTTATAGAGGAAATTACGCAGTTAGACACAAATCTTGTACAGGCCCACCCTTTGATATCAGGAACTTCCACATTCTTGAAATATATATATATATATATATATATATATATATATATATATATATATATATATATATACAGAATTAGATAGATAGATAAATAAAACACACACATCTATCAAAATGAACAGAAAGGCAAGATGTTTTTTTTTTCTAAAAGTAAACCCAATAAAAATTCATATTAAAGACACAGATGGACAATTATAGATTTGCATAGACATAGTGCAGGTGGATTTAAAAAAAAAAAACAACAAAAAACAATAGCAAAGTCCTATTTTATCATGCTGTAACACAATGAATAATTAAGCACATGGTTGGAAATAACAAAAGCTTTCAAGTGAACCGGGTTTGATGAGCCAAACGAGATTACTGGTACCTCTGATTTTAAGAGGTCACTTCAGGTTTTTACTCAAGAGACTTCACGCTGACTGATCTGCTGTGGTCACTAGTTACACTACTTTTTAAGATTAAAGAACAGATGAACAGAGAGGACTACAACACTCAAATGCATTTGTGTTTTCTTCATGTCGCCTAAAAGGGTAGCCACGTTTATATTCATATTTTAAACCCCAACTGTTACTGTTTAACTACTGTTGTTTTTATACAGGCATATAGAAACACCTGCAACACCTGTTGCTGTGGCGACGCACACGTTACCTCGCGCTTCAAGACTGGAATGTTCCAACAGGGATCCCTGCAGAGCGCAGAACGGTGAAATAGTGGGATTAATTACATTTGGAATAGCTGAGTGCATGTCTCGTGTAGCTGACAGATGCGGGTGGTTTGTGCAAACCCGCAGAGTCAACATAAAAAAAAAATCCATTACATGGTGCAAACGACAAGACGCTATCCCCGCAGAAAAAGGGTGGACTAGACCAATATTCACGTAGTTAACAATTAACAGCCCCGGCCCCATTCCCAAAGGTACGATTTAGAACAGCGTGAGTCTTTACCTGGCTGTAGAGCGCCACCCTTTCCTGCCCGAAGAGGAGGGGGATCCAAAAGAATGTTTTAGAGTCTATCACCCATCGCTTTCAAAACACCTACTTATGTTGTAGCACATGTCATGAATGATACATCAGATGTTTGTGGTTAAATAAAAATTAAAAAGCACTTAAAACTAAACTACTTATCCTAGTCCTTTATCCCAAATACGTATTCTCTCCCCTTGACTAATTCTGACACTGTGATGTAAACTGACCCTGCAACCAAGGGAGAGGGGTGGATTATGTGTTTCTATAAATATAGTGTACATTTGTTATTTTTACAACCAACATTTTAAAAGTGCAACCTCGATATACACGTCGCGTTATTAATGTTATAAAGAACTCAACACGCAGAATTATCTTGCAAACAGTATTTCGCTGTGCCTCTCGCTGATTGTTGAAGAAGTAGGTCAGCAGGTGGAAGGAGTTACATTCCAGCACGGGGCACATGGCGAAACTTTATGTGAACCTCCAAACAAGCCGCCACGTAAGTAATCATGTACCAAAACTTAATTCCCCAACAATAATATTAATTTAAAAAAAACGGACATGTTACTTTTCATTATAGCCAACTGAAATAATTGTAATGCAATTAAGAGGTATTTGTGAAACCAGACCTATTACGACGAAATAAAGAAATCGCATGTACTTACACCAAACAATTGTGATACACTTCTGCTTGCGTAAACCACCCTTTCTCCTTTCACTGGCATCCTCCTGCGCTTTGAATAGATCAAAAGAATATCTTTCTTTTATCGTCAAAGAATCCGGAGACAACAACTGAGTAAGAGGCTGCCCTTTCTTATACTAGCCTCAAACGTTGAAATTTAACATTCGTGATTTTTGACGGTGGTACAACAAAAAATCTGACTGAGGTCTACTTTTTTCCCCAATACAGTGTCTTTCCTCAAAACAATTCTGCTAATCCGGAGAAAGCTGTAAACATTATTCTCGGGAGCACAAACTTAACTGAGGAAACCTTCTTTAGGAATGTACCATAGGGAGAAATGGTGAGGGGAGAGGGGGCACTTTATTATTGATAGATTTAAAACGTGTCAACATAACAAAATATAATTAATACAGTTGAGGCATACATAAGTAATTCCTTTACAGCCTGTTGTACATTTATTTCGCACATCAAGTTTTTAACATCAAGTTGGAAAAAATTGGCGTTCACCCCTCCCACATTTTTTTCTTAAGTTCCAGCAAGGTTGTGGGGTTTCTGCGTTGATTTACTTTGTGTCCTTTCTGTGAATGTCCTAAGCAAACAAAGTGAATTGAACTACTTATATTGTTTTAATATAGAATATTCTTGAACTGACTTATCCTACATGAATATAGTCGTTTCAGAAAAATTCTGGAATGAGAAAAACAGTCAGTAATTGGGCCAGTTTAAAACAACGAGATAGCGTGCTGCGCTTTGTCAACATCGTTCTCATAATTAAAATAAATTACGCAAAATGTGCGATGCAAGTATTTTTAAAGCACGGTGCTGGTTTTATAACAAACTCGAAAATCGTTCCACTAAGTCTCATTATATTATAGTAATAAAGTGTATAATTACGGTCGTCGTTTTCACAGAGACTTTGTTTTAAAAGTGGGTAAAGGCTTGAACACTAACGGAATTGCTGCCAGCTTCCGATATTCCACTTAAGTAAACATGTCGGTTGTAACTACGGTTACATTAAACAAATAGCGGCACAACATATTTTAATAAAATGTTTTTTTTATAGTAAAAAGCAGTTTAACTAGAGCGTCCATCCGACTACATCTCACTAGGTTTGATACATACTTACAACCTCGTGTTAAGTTTGATACATTTGCTTTCCACAAAGAATGACACTTTGTATAAAATATAAACCAATGGACATAAACTGCTAAGTTAGCACCACAATTCTGTGACTGTCGAAATTGGAAATATGTAGCAAAGTTTTATGACATGTGTACACAGATAAACTAAAACACAAGGGGGTATTGTCCCGCTTTCATCTAAGAAAATTGGTCAACACCAGCCTGTAAATCTAATGTTTTGCCTAACTAATAACAACATTTGCATACGGCGAAAATTTTAGAAAAAAAATAAATCTGTTGATTTTCATGTATAACGTTTATTTCCATATAAACGCATATTTAAGCAATGTGACATTTGAAAACAGTACATTTCAACCAGAATCTATCTAATACTGTTGTACCACCTTAGAAAATATTTTCTGGCGATTCACTGTTGAAAACAACGATGAGTGGAAGACGTAATGTCGTGCAGGTCGCCAACTGTTAGAAACAACGTTTAAGATTTCAGTTGACGCAACCCAGATTGCCAATTGCTTATTTTAAAAGGTGATTCAGAAAAATGTAAGTTAAACTTAAGTAAAGATAGGATAGTGTAGTACAGTCAAATGAACAATTAATTGACACTATTATACAGTGACTGCAACCTCCCTACAGTAGTGAGGTATTATATTTATTTAATATAGTGCAATTCCATTATAATCTGTGGGGTTTGTTACATTGATTTGATTTCAATTGCAGTACCCTCCACCCTTTATCACAGAGCATTCAGTATTTATTCAGTGTCCAGAAATGCGTGATCCACTACTAGATTTTCATCATTAACTTTATTTGCCATTCTCCAATTGGTGGAAAAGGGAATATTTGCCGGTAGCAGATCATATTAAAAATAAGCAAACAAAACTAAGAAACCGGTGGATGATGAACCTTGCAATAAAATCAGCAGCAACACCAGTTTTTAAACATCTGTCTCAACCGATAGATTCTTATTGTTGTTTAGGTTTATTTTGGATCCTTTTATGTGTCAGTCGTCTTTTTAAGTTTAAAAGTATCCTTATAAAACTCAGAATCCTGTCTAAACACTGTAACATTTGTTCTATGTGGTGCAGTATTTCCCACATCCACTGGAGGCAGTGTTGCAGGAGGACAGGTGAATGGTTACACTGGTTTATGAAAGAGGTTGGTCATGATGCTGAGAGCTACTGTACATTGAGGATTGAGGGGTGCTTTACAGTTTGAAAATGTATCATATATTCAATGACGGAAAGCGAAAATGATACAAAGCGCATCTAAACAACAATGCATTGGTTACAATAACTCTGACCCGGCACACTACTACAAAGTTGCTCTTAAGCACCTAGAAACATAAGAAAAATGCCTGGTGCTACCCTGGATTAGCCATAAAGATGGGCCCTGATTATAGAGCTAGAACAGTCTTTATCTGCCCTTTATCTTTGCTACTGTGACTCCAGTTATCACAAAGCCAACATTGACCCAGTTCCTGACTGTAGTTTTGTGGTTTTATAAAATACATTTATTCTCTTGACAGGCTCCTTAAATATTTCAAAACAAACACAAACACATGACCAGTGGCACCATTTCACTGCCGACAGGAAAAGACAGCAGTCTCAATTAAGGGATTGCTTGAAGCACCTTTAATTGCTATATCAGATGTCATCTCCATGTGAAATTTCAGCTGTTTTTACAAGTCAACTGCTACAGGTTTGAAATAAGCGACAATGAACTGCATAAACCGAGACACAGCTTTTAGTTTGATCACATTATAACCGTAGTTAAAAAATACAGCACATGCCTGAATTCTCAGATGTCTCAACCCAGTGATGGTGGTTCTTGTCATATCCGATAGTAAATTACTTTGTTCTTATTCTTTGTTTATGAACACACTGTCACATATCTCAACACAATTGTAAATGCACATTGCTATCACCAAAATATGCATCCATTCCCGACCCCGGGAAAAATAACAGTGCTCTTTTGTCAGTTGCTACCCCTTTTCCCTTACGCATGATGTGACTATCCAAACAAATTAATGTTAAAGGTTGTGGTCATTGCTGTCTTGGTAAAGCAATGCAGATGTGCCTAATCCTGTTAGTATACTTGTCCAGTGTCCTCAACACTTCTGAATGTTATTTAGGTCAAACTGTTTATCTCTCCCAACTTCAAAGGTATAGTCACAGACTGCATGTTGCAATTGAACACAACATCATGTCATTCACAACTATGGTCACAATGTATCTTACATACCAGGACAGCATTGATTCAAAATATATGCTACATATTAAAGATGGTTCTAATTTTGTATGAGTCATGTAATATTATGTATGCTGTATCCACTCTCTGAAGGTCACCCATAATACTTCTGCTGATGTGAACACAAATTGGACGGGCACAAATCAATGCTATGGATTTTAGAGAAGCCTAGATGTCAGTTGTTGCATAAACTCTATAAAATAACAGCACTGTCACAGAATATTTAGCTTGGCTACAATTGTGCCAGTAACTAGAGCACATATATTATAATAAAATAATTGGATAACACGTCTTACGTCCTCCTGAATCCATTTTTGCCTTACACCATAAATTGCTTCACCAGAAACTGTGTATTAACTACCAAACTTGCTAGTTCTATAAGCACTTTAGTTCCAGTACTAAATGAACTGCGTTGAGGTTATTATTATTATTATTATTATTATTATTATTATTATTATTATTTATTTCTTAGCAGACGCCCTTATCCAGGGCGACTTACAATTGTTACAAGATATCACATTATTTTTACATACAATTACCCATTTATACAGTTGGGTTTTTACTGGAGCAATCTAGGTAAAGTACCTTGCTCAAGGGTACAGCAGCAGTGTCCCCACCTGGGATTGAACCCACGACCCTCCGGTCAAGAGCCCAGAGCCCTAACCACTACTCCACACTGCTGCCCTTATATTTCTGTATTTAAAGCATTTAAATAAAACAGGAACTTTGTGGTTTTGGAGCCATGCTTCTACTTCAGCAACGCACCGGGCATCTATTATGTTTTAATAACCTAAGCATAGAAACGGCACTGCAGTATCAGAACAGTGCGGCAAGATTAGACACCTGCAATTACGGTGGTGCTAATGTACATTTATGTTTGTTTCTGTTTCATTTTAATAAGTTATTTTGTTTACATGACAGGAAAAGGGCTTATTGATATTTTTTAAGAAAGAAAAGGACCTACATTTCAGTTCTGTATGGAGGTTGCTTTGACAGTTTTATACGGCAGTGTATTTATTTATTGATTGCTGTGCGTGCCGGCAGCTCTGACGCAGAAGGCGCAGGATGAGACGATGGAGAAGTGCTGTGGAGAAGAGCCGGGTAAGCAGAACCGTAAGGACTGTTCTTAGGGAAAGTGAAGGAAAATTAGGCCTCTTGCTCTCTCGAGCTGTGTTTAGGCCTGACAGTAGTACAAATGCTCCAAACCTGGAAGTGCAGAGCTGAAATCAAAATGCTTTTGTGGCTGTGTATCTTTTACTAAAGCTGCAACCTCTCAGTTGCCAACCCCTCTGTTTATTACGATATCATAAAACTACTTGATCTTAGTTTGCTTAATGCTTTTAGCAAACAGCTAGGTAAAATAAGAAATGGTACAGGTAATACAAAAAAGTAATTAAATAAATGACAGTGGTTACAAAATGTTTCATAATAGCAATTACACACTCCAGTTGGTGGAACAACAAGAGACAACCACACCCTTGAGGTATTAGAATAGAAGCAGTCAGCTACTCCTACCTCATAATATACACAGGGGTGTGGTCATGTGGTTATCACCACCCAGCACCCTCTGGCTTGCTGCCTTATTGCTTACATTGCAAGAACTAAATCTGCAGAAACAAAGGAACCTGTTTTCAGACTATTTCATTCTGCCAAATTAACGTTTTCAAAGGAGACAAGCACCTGTTTATTTGACAAAATCAAAGCCTAAAAACAGTTTGCCAGATAATGCAGGAATGGCAATTTCTGTATAAAACTACCCCTGGAAGCCATGCTCGGAGAGGCACATTGTGGGCTATTAAGGCCATTTCTCATGTTTTGCCAGTTAGTGTACATATGGGAAGATATTACTCGGCTTCCCTGAAAACAATAATACCTGGCGAGGTTGAGCAAAATTCGTCAGCGTTAGGTGTGTGTTATCCGTGAGGTACCTTGTTTCAGTCGTCCAGTAATTCCTATCCCAGGCGCAGGTGGCAGTAAACAAGGGTTGATTATCTCTGTAATGAAAACACCAAATTTGCATTACTATACAGTTAACTGGCCGTGAGTCACTTTACATTTCAACCTGGGGAGGCGCATTGCAGCCCCACTGCCGACAAAATCTCCAAAAACTAAGAAATCCACATATTTTTTCAATGGGCTTCAAAAGGAGCAAAACACCTGCAAAATTAGCAAAAAAAAAAAAAAAAATTGTTAATTGGAAACTGGAGTAAATGCTTTGAAAATATGCGCCTCTCAAAAAGTGTGTCTCAGCAAAATTATCATTTTGAGCTATTTATAACTGAAGGATTGTCTTCAAATTATGTAAACGGACCTGGCACAGGGTGGTCTTAATAGTGAGCTGATCAATATCAAGCTGGTATAAGTTCCATCAATAATAAACTTCCCACACGATTTTTCACGTGAAGTAAACTTTGGTTACAGTTCTTACAAAGACTCATCACAATAAATACAACTCTAAAGTGCTACATACTCTACATAAGCAGCTATGGGCACCCAGTGGGAGATAAATATTGTTTACATCAAATACAACTTCTACGTGGTTACTTTGCAACTACATTTTAATATAAACTTACCAAACTGCATAAAACACTCTATTGGCTAAGTTGCTAGTAGCTGTATATCTTATTGTGACAATGAATGAAGATCCATCAAATCGAATACTTATGTGAGCTTCCCTATTTGCATATCGAGTTGTAAATATTTAAGTGGCGCTTCTGTGATTTAAATCACACCAAATCGAGATTATATACTTGTTTACAGTCTAAACAAGCAGGCATAATAATTCACATGCTTTCATGTTGTGACCACATAAACAGGTGTCTGTCCTTGATTGTGCTGCTTCAAACTAAACATTTTTGTCATAGTAACCTCATTTTTTGTAAGTATGACTGATTCTGCTTCCATATCTCCACTTTAATAAAACATGTTATCAGAACTTCAGAAACAGTTGTATCCTGAGTAAAATACCCTCAACAACCTTGTTCTATTTTAAAAAGGGTTCAAAGAGAGTTAGCCAAGGTTTTTAAATGTTAGCACGGGTCCCTTTTGGTTATTTGCTTGTATTTTATACTTCCGTTTGGAAAATGCTGATATTTCAAAGACAATGTTATAGATGAAAAGTTGCTGTCGTAGTAACTAATCCCGTGATCTGCTGTACTCCAATCACATCACCTGATCTACGGCAGAGGTACCAGGATGCAGCAGTTTATCTCTAACACTGTATTTGAAATATTTGCATATCCTTAATTAATGTAAAAAGACAAAAACAGCCAAAAGAGTGACCAGTAATAAAACTAATCAAAGATAAAACGCAATGTATATCTGTTATCACTCTTTTAATGTGTGTAATGTTAACTGAGTTACTTCACACCAGCACCAGCAACCTGCAAGTTCTGCTAAGTTATACTTCATCAGCTGTCTTCATTAATATGCTGTATCAGCAGTACTTGAAATGTACTGAACACAATAACATTAGCTCACACAGACTGCCTGCCATTACTGACAATAAGGGTAGCCAAAAGTAAATAATGGCCTAGTTTAAGCTCTGAGGATAGGGTGTTCAAGCAAACAGACTGTAACTCACATTTGCCACTGTGTACCCTTTTTTGACAAATGGAGTGAAATTAAGGAACACTATTTATAATCTATTTGATTCCTCATAATACTGGTTAATAAGTGTTAGAGCCGGGTTTAGGATAAAATGCAACAGCATCGCATGGTAAAACTTTATACAAATTATAATTACTGAAAATGATTGCCAAGATAATATAAACTAAAAACCCTAAACCAGTAAGAAGTGAATTGCTGTGTGCATCAGCAGTCTCAGTGTCACACAGTGACTGCTCTACCAGAAATGCAATGAAACTCATGGTACGTACCCACAGCACACGGAAACACAACATTCAGTTCGTTTTTTTTTTTTTTTTGCTGTAATGGATAAAGAAATACTGAAAGAAGCTTACATTCAATGACAAATGTGTCTGTTACAATGTCTTAAAAAGACTTCTAATCAAAACGTTTGTCATTGAATTTGTTTCTTTTAGTGTTTTTAAATTAAGAGCTATGAAGTTTTTACTAGTTTTGGATATTGGATAAACCAATGAGTTTATGATTGCAGACAATTCTATCATTAAAGAAACAGGTTGAATGGTCAATAGGCCATTTTTTAAAACTGTTTTTTGAGCCTATGTAAAAAGGTAAAATCATGGAAAAATTACTGCTCAGTTATTGAAACAAATAAACTACTCCAATTTTACCATACGATGTATTTTTAATGTAACACTGAAAAGACAACAAATGAGGTGTGGGCGAAGCTCCGGCTACATGATATGGCATAAACAGTTCTGACAGCATTGTTTTTTATGCCTGAGAAACAGCTACTGATTTAAATATTACTGAAAACAGTTTCATGATTTAAAAACTCATTGTACTCTAACCAGTTTCTGACAGCAATATTTTCACCTGCTTGCTTGTAATAACTTCATCCTTTTTGACGCTGCTACCCACCCGTAAGATTAAACTACAAAGCTGTGACTTTGATACAAATTACATCTTTGTCAAATCCGAATTCAATGTAAAACCGAGACTTACCCTGCCTGCTTCCAAAGGTTGCAATTCCGGCTCTGAGGTAGAAGTTCCCTTTTATTTAGGGGTGCAATACCCATAGCTGCTTGCATTATAGTTATATACTTTTTGTACTTCATCTTGCACACTATAGACTCACTGCTATGCTATAGGAATCTAATAACTACGGAGTTTACCAGATGCCCATTTAGTTAGACTGTTTTTTCTTTTGAAAAAGGGGACCTTTAGTTAATAAAATGAGAATTTGCTTTCTGAATCTCATGAGCGTCATTCTTACATAATTCAAAAGATCCCTAAACATTACACTAATGAAAATGCTCCAGGGGGATAATTGCGGTACTAAGCCCTGACAGATAAAGTACATTCCCACATTTCCTTTAATCCTCAACCATAGCAAAAGCTAAATCTTTCCGTTACATTAACCCACACAGAACTTTGGCTGTTTTTAAAAAAAAAATACTAGTCATGGTACTAAAACTGGTGCCAACTGGGAGATCCCAGGATGCTGTTTTTAACTTAAAATCTATTGGAACCAAAGCAGAGCTGAGCATCATGGGAATACACAGCTTTGAAAATAAAATTACACTAGCAACTTCCAGTGGTGGATTACTCCCTCTATATGGTGACGTTATAAATAGTCTTTAAGTACAGGGATTTTGAGTCCCAGTACTTCTATGATGAGTGCCAAAATAAACCCTTATAAAAATAATTAAACACAATTAAAGCACATGGATAAAACAGAACAAAAATCTTAGCTTTTGGCACATTCTTGTTCATTGTATGAATTTAATTTGAAAGGGTAAATAGCTTCTTAATCGATTTTATATACTACAATCGTTCTGGTACCATGTCTGCAAAAATGAAGATTTTTCTCTCGATCTGTTTTTACCTGGCTTGGCACTTGCTAGGATGATCATTCTAGTTGCTTAGTTGCCTATTTACTTCCTGGTTCTATTCAAACATGTGTCGTGACCTTTTTTAAAAAACAAAACAAAAGTCACCTTCTCACATGAATTGAATGGAATGAGGAAGTAGAAGCACCTAGCAGGATTATCCAAGCAAGCTTAAAGCCAGGGAAGTACTCTCAATAAGCTCTGCAAATCTTTCATATGAAAATTTGGTCAACAACTATTTTCTGCAAGCACTCCTCTAGGCTAAAAAGGGTTGGTAGTATAAAAGAATGCATACTTTTGAAGTTTTTAATCGTTATATTATATGGTGAGATATCTCAAGTATCTGTTTTTTTATATATGTTTACAGTACTAATATATATATATATATATATATATATATATATATATATATATATATATATATATATATATATATATATATATATACGCTGTTATGTACAAATAAGTTAAATAAAATCTCCACTTCTGTGAGTGCAGATCTGAAAAATCCTTTCCTTAGCTTAGCAACTGGCAGAAGTGCACTAAGATGATGGCATTACAATATAAATTCCTTTCGCTGGAACAACCAAATCTATTCATTTAATAACTTCTGGACTATACCTGAGTTAACCCCAATGTTGCTTTTTATAGCATCCCACTACTTTACATTGCTGCCTCTGGTGTATTACAATATTGTTGTTTGTTCTTTTTGAATACAATCACAATTGTTTTAATATTTTCTATCTCATCACTTAAATGCACTCACTACTCCACTACCTTCTGAAAATGAGATGCCTTTTTTTTTTCAAAATAACACATTTAGTTGTAGGTATACGTTTTACAGTTGTGAGTAGTTATCTTTTCTAGACCTGTGACAATGTTATACAGGCCAATGTGTTTTGTAGTACTTTAATGAAATAATATTGTATCTTGTGATTTGTATAACACTTGAATGTATTTGTATTTGCTTGCGATTGTAAGTCGCCCTGGATAAGGGCGTCTGCTAAGAAATAAATAATAATAATAATAATAATAATAATTATGGTGTTGATCACTTGGATCAATGGGTTTCTAACAGTGGGATAATGACTAATCTTATTGGAAGCCGATTGGCTGAGACTATCCGTGAGGTTTATAATATAAAAGTAATTCACAATCAATACTGAATTAGAAAGCTGATGCTCAAAGTAGGTATTGCAAGCAGTTCTCTCCAGGGCTCAGGAATAACTAAACAGGATATATTTTATTCTATGAGAAGTAGTAAAATAAGAAGACATTCTTTGGTATGTTTTTCGCTGTGTCATGCTTGGAATATTTGAGTAGTGCAAGTTATGAGGAACAACATGTTAACAAATACGTTTAAAAAGATAACTGCATTAGAACCTTGTACAGGGTAGAAAGCTCAAAGTGTAAAAATGTGCAATGAACCAAACAAAGCTGTATTGCTTATAAAATGTAATTAACTAACAAAGCCACTCCAGCAATCTGAAACACAAAACATATCTGACACCTTTGGAAACTAGTGAACGTTCTCCACCAGAAAGGAACTAAAAGGCGATAGAGATAAGATGAGCTGCCTCTTCCATTACTATAAAAGCAACACACTGCACATTGTGAACTGTATTCCTATTATAAACAATAACATCAGTAACATACACCCCCCTCCATGCTATAAACTCTGAATAATTTAGAGCTATCATTATGATGAACAGGTTGATGACTAAGACATAGATCCGCAGCAGGGACAATAGTATAGAATAAGAAATGGTAATGAAATGTTAAATCAGAATTTGAATTGCGGTTCTATAGATATGCAACAGCACCGTGATAGAGATGGATGGATGGATGTAGTGACACCAGAATCGGATATTCATCATACACAGTGCATGGATAAAAGTAAAATGTATAGCTGTACATCAGCCTCCAATATCCTGTTCTCAGGAGATTTCACCCTGAGCGCGGGATCATAAGAGAAGTAATATCATTCCTGTTTTGTCTGTGAAAGAGTTTACCCCCCTACAGATACACACCTCTAGAAAATAAAAAAAGAAACGTGTAATTGGGGTAGTGCAGCTCTAGTTATTTTCAAGGCTTTTATTTCAACACCAAAAAGAAGTTATGTTGCAAATGCATTATAATGCAAGTATAGTTTCTGGAACTTCAACACATTTCTCTACAGGCATATTTGTGTCATAACACAATATTAGGTTGAAATTCTAAGTGATCTGCCTCCCAGCAGTGAAATGCAATTCCCATATGCATAATAAGAATAGCATTGATCTCTAATAGCAGTTATAAAGCACCTGTCATTAAAGTGTCACTGTGTTTAACTGTTTGCAGCAGCCACATTGCATTTTTGCTTATAAAGGTAATGTCATGTCGTGTGATCTCCTAATACCTTTATACAAGCATCATGCACTGCTGCTGTGTATACCGTAGCTGCATTCTGAAAAACATTCTCAATACACGTTTCTATTTTCAATGAACCCCTGCTAAATCATCTTTCCTGAATCCCAATACATCAAGAAATCTATAGAGAATAAAACATATGAAATATGAAAAGACCTCAGAGACTGAGTGAGTAGCTTTGTTATGGTTTGCACAACATACACAGCATTTTTTTTTAACAAAATAAACATTTGACATGAAAGAAAAACTTCTACTACTGAGACTAGTATCTTTCAAGTCCTAAGATGAATGATTTAGGAAAATGGATTTAGGAATTGCTCATGTACATGCTTGTGTGTGTATTTGGTACTTAATGTTTAAGTCCTATTTTATCCCCATTTTAAAAATGCTCACCTCGCAACTGCAACCCACTACTGATCTAGGAGGTCCGAAGATCATCTGGTGACCTCCAACCTGTGGTCCCCCAGACAAGCTGAACAACTCACTGCGATTGCGATTCAAACCATTATTCTCTTGATTTCATAACTTATCCTGCACTCCATGTGATACCAATTTGACTGTGGCAGCACAAGTCAGTTAATTTGAATACAACAGGCACCTCTTAAAATGTGCTTTTTATCCTAGTTAAAATTTACCTTACCACAGTTTCCAAAGATGTGATATGTGATAACAATAAGAAGGTGGAACAAAATAAAAATGCATATCATGTTTAGTAAAGTCTTGCTCATGTTTCAGTGCATCTTCATGAACACTTTCTATGATTTTCTTTACATTTATCACAGCTTCTCAACGACTTGTCCTGACATGTAGTGTACCATGCAAGTCTTTTGCATAAGTATGGTGGATAGACTCTCTTTGACACTGCAAAACAGTTCAGTTTCAACTGCTCAATACTCAAAGACTGCCCTCTTTTCACCACCCTCTGCAACTCCAGTAATGCTTGCTTAGAACTGGAGTGTCTGGGTTCTGTACCAAGAACTGTGATGTTTCCACCTTAGTGATAAAACATTTAATCAAAAACAACATTTATTACAAGCTACTCAAGGGAATAATATTGAAATAAATAAGTGGTGCTAATACTTTATACATTTGATTAATATTATTATTAATAATTACATATATTCATTCACAATGTGGACAAAAGCAGACTATATAGTATATAAAGCATTGTTTGTGCTGTGACTAAATGGGTGAGGATCTCCGAATAACACCCAAATTAATTTATCAGTGATGTTGCAACTCAAGTGATTCAGGATGATTTAGTAATCATGCTAGTTTGTTTTAATACACACCAATTCCAAAGTAACTGCCCTCCCCAATACTCAAACTGTAGACCCATATTAGGCATGTCAAAACAGGCATAGCTTCAGGGATATGTAAAGCAGGAGGTACGCCAAGTCTAGGTTTTAAATAAAAAAAAAAAAAACACTACTGTTTTGAAAGTCCTCTGAAACAATAATGATGGTGTTATTTTCCAATTAATTTGGACTGGAATATACTCAACTGCACACACAATGTTTTTCCCCCCATGCAGATTGAATGATATTGTTATTATTATGGCAGCACGATGAAAAGTAATGATTTATTTTAATGGGCACTTTTTTGTTAATAACTATTAACCATTAACTTAATGAATCTCCACAGTCACTCGGTCACATATCAGTTAACTGGGTTTTAATTTGTTTTAGGCATTTTAACTAACTAACAAAAATGAACACAATTTGTAAATATATTAGTAAGCTAGTTGTTAACAGCTTATAAACTAAAAAGTGGACATTAAAATGAAGCCCAATAAAGTTATAAATCTAAAAGAAAAAAAAAACAAACAGCTCAGGTACCTTTGTTGTTATCTGTTTGCACCTTGTACTGTTCAAACACAGCCATTCAGAGCAATGAAAAAATATTTGCAAGTGCCTCATTTTTCTAAAATACACATTCTTTACACAGGAATTTGATTGTGCTAAGCATAAGCTTTCTCTACCTCTGCCTGGTTGAACTCCACTCCACCCCCCTTTCCACCCAAAGTTAGTTTATTTACAGTAAACTTTCCTAATAGGCAGATCATCTCATACCATTTTCATAGATAAGGTGTTTGCATTAAAAGGGCTACTGCCATTTTAAATCTGAAAGTGTTCCTCGTGTGAAATCCTGTTCATGCCTGTCCTGTTCTTGTGCTCTTGCTTTTATGTGGATCACTGAGACATGAGTTAAAAGCTTCAATGGCAGGCGCTGTCAAGAATGATTGTGGAAATGTTACATGAAAAATACATGCTCTTATTTGCTTGACCCTGACCTTCAGCTCTCCTGGGTGTTCATTTGAGTAAAGGAAACAGGCAGGGTAGAAATATATTTTAATATTTCTGGTGTGTTTCTCGCCAGAAAATGTATGACTAAATTACAAACCTTTGTAGAAAAGTCAACACTTCTGTGTGCTTGCATGGGAGCCACACCTTAATCCGTTAATGTGAGAACTGCCACTATGATCGATACTGTCTGCTAAATTGTGTACATTGGAGATCCTCGGCTTGCGGTACACTGTATTTTAACCACTACTATGTAGCCTGCCTGTGTAGCTTTATTATGTGTGTACATAATGAAGAGACAAATATAAACTTCTTACTCCGTTAGAATCTGGCGCCAAATTAATGGTGTAACAAAATGTAAAAAGTTCTGCTAACATGAAATACATTTTACTTTTCAAAAAGGATATTAAAAAGCTATCCTGGTCAAAAGCCACACTATTCATCAAAAAAAAAAAAAAAAAGTTGGACACATATTTAATCAGTTTACGCATATTGTACAAAAAATGATTTGTTTTTAATAACTGTATACACTTAAATAGTCTTTATCTCATAATTCACTTTGGCGTGAAAGAATAGAGATTACACCATCGCTGTCAGCTGTTGAACACAAAATTGTGACCCGGTGAAGAAAGACAATTGCGACCAGTTCAACGGGTTTCACTTCCTTACTGAAGCCGGTACAAGAAACAAAATAACTTCCTGATCTGTGGATTCAAACTTACCGTGTTTTTAACAGGTAGATCGACAGGAGAACAAATCTGGATCAGGTATATTTTTCATTGGTTATGCTGAATCCACTTGTTAAAGAATATCCAAGATGATCACTGGATTCTAGTAAGATAATTATCCACCTTGCACGTATCTGAACAGACCGTGTGTCAATATGACCGAATGGTGCTGTGAAACGGAACTATTTGCTCAGCTACCTGTGTGACTCAGGTATCGTAGGTGTGTCCCTCAATGGGTAGCAAATCGACAGGTGAGTTTCTTGTAGGCCGACACAAGTAAACATTATTACACAATCGTATGGCGAGTTTTATTTTGCGTCGACCATCGGAACAGTTTTGTGTACCAAAGGCTTGGTATATATGTATTCTATCTCCACCTGTCAAACATTTACATACACATAAACAAGAAACATAACTGTGTTTATTCAATAAAACACTGACAAACTAAAAAACGAAACTTAATTAGGATCTTTTTGGTGTCGCGTCAATTTCAGCTGCACATGTCCAGACACCGAGGACGCTCATCAAAAACTGCTACCGTTTTTTTTGGATCAGAACGTACGTGTTTTGTAACGTTACATTTACTCCACATGCAAAAGTAAGTTTTATATTAACAAACAGCTGGTAAAGTGCAGGTACATTTTTTTAAAATAAAAAGACAACTATAAGTAACCCTTAAGTACATTGGCCTTTCCCACGCCATTAGGAAACCCTTACAGAAACCGAGCCAACAATCAAAATCCGATTTTATGCAGTACTGTTTTATAAATCTTCAAAATATGGGCTTAATAGTTAATATTTAATCAATGTCATTTAAAGCAATATACCAAATTAACGATAATAAAATACGTATCAGGTTCTGTATTAATAAAATATTTGGAATTATGTAGTTACATGGCACATAATGGGATTTCTCTGTAGACGTTACAGTACATTTAGTAGCCTATCCTAATACAGTTTTGCTTACTTTTTTTATCTTTTGGAAACCAAACAATAGTGTTGTAACAAGAATATGCAGGGATCTTCTGTACAGTAGATTTGCTAGTTTGGGAAAATACGGTTTAATGCAAAAAATTTAAAAAGCAAATCGTTATTTTAAACTGTAAGCAGATTCAATACTTTAAATGGTTACATATGATATGAACATATGGTACAGTGTTACCTTATTTCCCTATCTGAAAATTGTTTTTACTGTCAACATGGCCTAACATAACTTAATGTACTATCAAATGGTGAAATATTGAGGGAGCAAGGTGCAGAATTTTACCTTTTTATATTAAAAGATAAACAGCTTTGTTTGTTTAATCTTTACTGGCTTGAAAGGTTATACAATGGAAATGGCGCTGCTTTGTGTGGACAATGTACAGAAAAGCACCATGGCATACAAGGTAAGACAGTCATTGTACATGTTTACCCAGCTCCAGTTATAAGATTGTCCTGAAATCATCCTTCCCCCTTAATCTGTTTAATTGTAATAAAATAAAATAAGAAAAGACACAGAATCACTTAAAACATGGATTAAGGATTTACAAAGTTAACCTCAACCCTGATTGATTTATTAAATCCTCAATCTTCCCTTTATGTGTCAGTGTGGACGTTTAATTTATAGCACATACTGTAAAAGGTCCAGTAAATTGGGCCAGTTTTAATTAAATGGTAAGAGGCTTAAATGAAATGATTTTTTGCATAAAGGAAATCAACTAGTATCCTGTTTATTGCATAATTTATTATGCAATAAAGTTATTATTTGAAAATATTAGTATGTACAATGATTAACAGAACTAGGGATACAATATCGTTTAAAAATGCTAAATGGATAACAAGAAAAGAACAAGAACATTATCTGACCACAAACCAACAAACATAATAAACTAATAATGAAAAGAGATATATACATAATCTTTCAAATTCCTTTAGAAGTGTTCATGGCATCAGCAGCACAATTCTATTAGGTAAACTTGTATCAAGCTTCACATTATTACAGATACGTGTTTAACTGTAGAAGTGCCATGACTTACACTTTGTTTGTTGTTGAAGTTTCAATTGGTGTTTTCCAGTCCAGAATGCATCAAACTAGACAAGTCTATCTTGGTATTAAAAATCACAGAGAATTCTTTTGTAAGAAGGTCATGTAAACTCTTTCCATCATGTGAATACACCCAGTTCCTGCCCGTCCAGTCATAACGTTTCGGCCCGCTGAAATAGAGAAGGAAGACTTTAACTTCACATGGCCTAGCGCAGGCATTCTGAAAATGTCAGTATTGTCTTCATAATATATTCCATGTCCTTACGCAAGCAACAACCAGTAAAGAGGACAACAAAACCCTGTTACTCGAAGAATGTCAACAATGTGCTTTATTCCTGCTGGAAATTCAATGAATAGTATATGTGGGAGGTAAAGCCTTATTCAATGCACAGCCCAGTGCAATAGTAACACTTTTCTATTCTGTTTACGACTAGAAATCTGAATTTTTTATTCTTTTTTTTATTCTTTTACAGCACTATTACAACCAATGCAGGAGTTGCAGCAACTAGTGCTGGAAGATCTGTATACATTTTGCATTTTTCTGTACTTATTATTATTATTATTATTTTTATTATTATTATTTATTTTTTTACAATGTATCTCCTTGGAAAATATTGAACAAAGAGAGGAAGATTGGTATGCTAAACCCTGATTTCTGTGGTTATTATTGATTCATATTTCAAATATTTTTAACATCCACAGAACTTCACTCCATATCTGTGGCTTAAAACAAGAAATCTGACTTGCATTATAACTGCCAAGTATGAAATACTAGTAGGGCCTATATCTCATGACTTAAGTATGTTGGTTCAATGTCTTAATTTTGGGTTTATCCAACTAATATGGTTGTATGTGGGGAATAAAGACCCCATGATACAGTCTGTACTTTATAAGTATAGCATTCCTTAGAACATTTGCAATGTTTTCAAAATTGACAAAACAATATATGAACCCAATGCCTCTTTTGCTGGCACAATGTTCACATACCTGGTTGGAGAGGACAGCCATATTTGTTTATTCGGTGTCTGCTTGTTTAGCACATATATTCCATGGTCTCCTCCGATTTTTATTGTAAGTACCCCACTCTAGACAAAAATAAAAATAAAATGAGGTCAGATTGCCTTAGAAGGTTTTACGTGGCAAACAGTTTTTTATTTTTTTTTCACATACTTAATAGCTGCGATGGGTACTTGTCATCACAAAGCTTACACATATTCAAAAATATAGATTCTGAAACCATATTAACTAGAAAAATAAAACACATTAATAAATAAAAAAATAAACAGATAAAACATTTAATAACAACAGTATTGTCTCAAGATCAATGTTTCCTTTGAATAAAGGGAGCATACAGTATGTTACAGCCGAGGCTGTTTGTTTTTTGTGGACTATACTGTTTTTGGTCAAATATCAACTATGGACTAAGCTACCTTGAACTTATTGATTATCTCGTTTGGTCACTGTAGACAACGACTTGTTGTCAATTACGACTGTGCAAAAGAGAGAGGCTCAGAAGAAATAGTCATATTATCTTGTTTAATAAGGTCTACTAAATCACCTTTTTAAACAACCACTTGTCTCATGAAATGCGACTCATGCCTGGGTTCTCAGCGTGGTAGGTGGTTCAGAGGTGTAACCTCAAGGCTAGAACCAACATGTCTGTATACAGTACAGCCAGCACCCTACAAACCTTCCCAAAGACAAGAGCAAACAAGGACACTCCCTTTAAAAATACATAGGATCAGGTGGTTGGAGAACAACCATTAATCATTCATCTTTTTTTAACTGCTGAGTTAAAAATTCATCCCTCTCAAGTTTCTGCTGCAAGGTTCTCAGGAGCAATGTTTAATCAAACCGAACAACTGCTTTATTAGCCAATCATGAACAATGTGAGGACAAGGAACAAACACAGACTGAGTAAACATTAGAGTAATAATACTAAAAAAAAAAAAAATATCAACTTCCTGTTTGGCAGATAGTTGGCAACAAAAAGGCTTGCCAGGAACTCACCTACCAAGGATCTAAATAATTCACTAAAACTACAAGAAACTAGATCATGTTGACATTACTTAAAAAAATTATTTGGGCCCTTTAACTTTAACTTTTTGAAAAGTATTTGAAGTCTGTTTTAATGGGTCAAATAAAGTTCCTTACTCTACAGTGTGGAGTAGTGGTTAGGACTCTTGACCAGAGGGTCGTGGGTTCAATCCCAGGTGGGGGACACTGCTGCTGTACACTTGAGCAAGGTACTTTACCTAGATTGCTCCAGTAAAAACCCAACTGTATAAATGGGTAATTGTATGTAAAAATAATGTGTAAAAAAAGAATGTGATATCTTGTAACAATTGTAAGTCGCCCCGGTTAAGGGTGTCTGCTAAGAAATTAATAAAAAATAATAACATTAAAACCGTTTAAGTCTGCTGTAAACTTCTGTAACAAAATCCAACGTTAGCTTTTTAAAACAAAATCTGGTTCACAATCTGGAATAGTTTTATGGGTACAACATTTTAGAATCTACAAAAACAGACTTTAAAAACATTTTAAAACATTAAAGCTTTGAGAAAGGGGCTGCATTAATTTCTTAAAGCATTGTCAACTGAATAAAAGCTTTGTGAATCGAGCCCAAATGTTGACTTGTAGTATTACCTCATTGGTAAACAATAAAATGCACCAGATTCCACCATTAATCAAAAAATGTAAGTGTCCTTCGCTTGACTGCTCATTACCACTGGTGCCTAGCTCAGTGTTAATTTTGCCTACAATTTTAATGACCTCTTAGTCCCGCACTGCTAATTGGCTGGACAAGAAGCTTTATGAGCCACTCCGTGATCTTTGGAGGATGACAGAGAGATCTATTTGGCCATTGTCTTTTGTATAATATCCCAGCCATTTGAATAATGTATATAGGTCACTTTTGCTACTTCTCTGACAGCAGCTGCAATAAGTCACTTACACTTCACATTTTGTTACAAAATATAGTTGCTTTTCTAAAACATGTGGAATGGCATTTGCGATACACCTCTTTTACATTACAACTTGATCAGCAACCTTGCTGGGCATGTGCACAATCTGGACCTTATACCGTCAATAATTGCACAAAATGTGTAGTTAAAAAAATTACAAAAAGTTCAGTTTACTATAGTACATTTTAGCCAAGGACAATATTAAATGGGAAATTTCCTGATGATTGAAAAATATTGAATGTGTGAACCAACCTTCCATGCATGCCCCAATGTGCCAACCACAGTCACTAAGAAGAATGCCATCCTCTGTGCAAAACTAATAACTGTGTCGGACACATGCTGAACTGTGATCCGCTCAGTTAACTGCTGCTTAACTGGGCAAGTTCAGGGGAATTCAATTATCTGTCAACCTGTCATCCATCTTGGAAACCCATCGCCCAGCATGCAACATGGCCCTCAAACTGGAAACAACTTGTTGGTTGGGAGGCTTACAATTTCATTACTGAACACGTGTCTATGTCTGAAGCTAATTTATTGAAGGGCTGACTGCTGTGAAATGAAACCTTGTGGCTGTCTGAGGTTCAGGCAGAGCACCTGTGAAATGGGTGATATAAACTCTCACTTCCTATTGTATTTCATGGATTTGTTCAGTTATATATTTTTTACACTACTTATCTTGTAATGCAAGATCTTGAGGCTGGACATTTCCATGATTGCATAATCCCTTTGCAACTGCTCATTTTATTTTTAGCACCAGGTCTTTGTATTTGAAATGTGATTTTGTTATAATGTTAGATAAAGGTGAATTTCCGAGCTGCACCCTTATTATCTCTACTACGCTACCTACTGGAAAACTGGAGTATTGCCTTTTATTAATACAAGAATAGGAAAACAATATTTAAGGGCTGAATCCTAAAAGCTTTCATAACTTATAATTAGGGCTTCGGACTGTTCGTTTTAACTGATAAAAAAAAACATAAAACACCCCCCGATACAAAAAATAAATAAATTGGTGTATATCCAATAACCACTGGAAATGGTTACTCAATTCACGCTGACTTGATCCCTTTCCCTGTGAAATAAATAAAATACCTACAGTATTTTTTTTGCAGTTATTGCGCCATCTAATGGACAACAGCATGTATTATTTTATTTATTTTTTTACTAACTGATAAAAACATAAACTCGAATCTTTGGAGAAGACAAATATGAAAGAAAATGTATTACCAGTATATATTTAAGTGTATTACCAGTATATATTTAAAAGTTGAAGACATTTTTTTTATTAAAGAAAAGCTCACCACAAATGTAACATCATACTCTGCAGAAGTAAAAGGCTGCTCTGTGAGATCTTCAAAGTATTCTGCTAATGCATCAAGGGTTTCCTCTGCAAGTCCTTCATAAGTAGCTTCATCTATCAAGCTGTGAGACAGACACAAAAAAGTCTTTCAACATAAACAAGCTTGAGGTTTTACCCCATACTCAGTCCCATTAATAAATTGGTATACTGTAAATTTAGCACTTCAACTCTTTACCTTGCATTTGCTGTATTTTCTATGTTTCTTGTACATGTGCAGTGAATACTCTGGATCCACGTTTTATCAGGCCGTGGGTTAATAAACTGAAAGCAAACACACACACAGACAAAAAAAAATTTGAACAAAACTCACTAATCTGTATCTTTCCTCCAATTACTTCCCTATGGAAAGGGACATTATGTTATGTGATGTTACAGGTCAAGATGCTTCTAATATGATGGACAGGCTGCTCTCCCCCTGTAACCTCTTCTGCTGTATGTTGCCACTGAATTCAGTGAGGGGATGCCAGAACAGTGACCTCATGGTTTAGAGAACAGGATTATGGGGGAAAACTCAGCTCAAGCCCCCTGACCAATTGAACCTGGTCCTGGGTAAGTGCTAAAACCTGTTCTAGTGCCCAAAGCCACAGTCTCCAATAAAACATTTACATTTAACACATTCTCTGAGGCATATTTTCAAATAGTTTACTCCAGTCTATGATTAACTCCTTTTGCTTAATTTTACAAAACTATTATAAAATATAGTAAGTCATATGACTCAAGGTTTCTTAAGCACTCCCACTCCAGTTTTTATAAAATGTTTTCCTTTCATAACCTGGGTTAATAACACTCAGTCTTTGGCATGTTTGCTGACCTTCACTGATACCCCAGTCCTCCAGCATGTTCCTGGGTGTCCTGGCTGACTTCGCATCAGAGAGGGGGGCCAGGAAAATGCATGCTTAAAACTGTTGGAATTCTTACAGAAAAAAAAGAAGCCAGACACAATGTGTGGGTAACTTAGAACTTAAGAGTGGTCATGTTATGAAGAGTCAAGAGAACTGAAGTAGCCCCTCCCCAAAACCACTGCGACTAACAATTCAAGTACAAACCCAGGAATCTAGGAAAGATCAACTATTTACATCTGTACAATTAAGTGATAATGTTTGATATTTAACATGCAGATAGATATTTAACATGTAATCAAACAAACTACATAATTATATCGCAAGTGTCTGGAGGGCATAACAGTACAGTAGCACATTATTTCATTATTTGAAATGTCAGTTTCCCGTTAAGTACTGTATATGGAAAACTACAAATCGGCATGTAATTCAATATGTGAACGCAACATTATTCAGCAGGTTTCATTTGACTTTATGAAGCTAAATTAGTTAATTCTATGGGGTGATACAAAACGTTTGACCACAGCTGTAGAAACCTGGAATGTTTATCTCTGCTCACACAGTTCACTCTAACCACCTCTCCATACATCAATACTTTAGAGGAAACACAATCTTAACGTGTTCCGTTTACCTTGTTACACAAAGTGCAAACTTGAAGCTGGTTATTATTATAAATCAACACATTATCGTGGTTTATGCGTTATGAACTATTTTACAAACATATGTTTAAATGTAAGCCTGCTAAATATGACTGTAAAATATTCATGCTTCCATTGAAAAATATGCACGGAAGCCAATGTTCGTTTTTGTCTTATTGTATAGATCCGTAATACTGTACTTACATTGTATAGCTGACAACTTCCTGATAGCACCCTGATAACTCTGTATTGGATATTTATAAATGCAGATGTCTGTTGAAGTTTGGTGTTCTGTAAACATTTATAAATACAGAGTCCTTTACTTGCCATTCCCAACATCTTCCCTGTACCTACGGCAGACTGTCACCAGCACACGATCGACTACGCAAGCGATTCGTATAGTCTGAAATAACCGGTTATTCACGATCTGCTATTCATGTCTGTTAGTGAAATCTTATCAGGGATCTACTGCAGTGGACTTAATGTATGCGGTTTTATAACATTTCATCCAGCGGTGCTACATTCATATAGTTAGTTTATTTGTGACATATGTATTTCTAGTACACATGGCTTGTATTGTCCAAACCTATCTTAGCCACTGACTCATTGTGTGACCCCGAGCAAATCACTTAACCTCCTTGTGCTCTGTCTTTCGGGTGAGATGTAATTGTAAGTGACTCTGTACCTGATGCATAGTTCACACATCCTAGTCTCTGTAAGTCGCCATGGATAAAGGCGGCTGCTAAATAAACAAACTTTTAGTCGGTTATTGTTTCCTGTAACACTCTTACACAATTGAAGTGCATCAGTCAAATGCAAATACTGGTTTTTTTTAAAAATGGTATGCTTATATATTTTATCCGTAGTCTCTATTAATCTAAATAACTAAAAACATAACATTATTTTTGTTTTTATTCAAGATAGTGCTTATATATATATATATATATATATATATATATATATATATATATATATATATATATATTTGGAACAAAAAGTGAACATAAAGCAATTAAAACAGAATATTTTTTATTACTAAAGTAGTTAGATAAAATAATTTATTTTTAGAAATATTATTTATTAATTTAAACATTGAAACCGCAATATTTAAAATTTCTAGCTTGTAATAATAATTTAAACAAAGTATGTTTTTCTCACTAATATGTTCCTCTATTTCAGGAATCATAAAATAATTATCAGTTTATAAAATGTACAGGTAAAAAAACACACAGCATGAAATATGACATTACCACATTTGAAGAAAACAACTATACAATAATTTATCACGTAGGATATGTTTTGTTATGTTTTAAATATATATTTAAATGTTATTACCCGAGAAAATGTTGTTAATTAACAGTTTAGTTTAGTTTAGTTTACTCACTTTGTGTCCACAGGGCCTGCACAGGTACATCTCAATAGTGCAGCACTACTACAAAAAATTATAACTGGACAGAACCACAGCATATGAAGAAGAGTTCCAGGTGTTAGGTTACATCTATGACACAAATTATTAGAAATTACTCCCATTTTATGTAGTTTTACTGGAGAGTAGTATGTTATGAAGAACCTATTGTATTTATTTTTATGGGTAGCAGCCACAAAAGGTTTATAATTTAAACAAAATTATAACGAACAACATTTTAGGCTCACTCAAGAAAGCATCGATCTTAAAACTCTAAAAGAAACAAAAACATTTGAATTGCCATAACTTAAAACAGCAAACTTTAACAAGCGACAGACTTCAATGAAAAATGGAAATACAAAGATAATGAGATATGCATGTTGTTCTGGATTCAGTGAAAAACGAGAGCAAGGAAATTAAGAAAAAAACAAATGAAAGTAAACAGAAAACATGAAGAAAGTGTATTACTGTATGACACACGCATCCGTAATGTTTAGAATTCACATCCTAGACTTGAATCTAATGTAATATCTCTGTATTTAATGTATTTGCATTGATTTTTACTGTTTGTATTTAATGTACTATGCCCTGTATTTCACTGTATTTAATGTATTATGCATTCTTCCTCACTATCTTGTAAAGCGCTTTGTGATGGTGATCCACTGTGAAAGGCGCTATATAACATCAATCAATTAATCAATCACATTTTTTGTCGTTAAGCTTTAATAGGTAATTTTAAGAACAATACAATGAGGAAAATACAAAAAATATTAATTTATTTATGAAATATAGGTGAAAAGATCACTGCGTATTACCTTTCAGTTCAGAGCGGTGAGCATCGGATGTAGTAGCCACTATAGGCCGCTAGAGGGTGCAAAATAATGTAACACTTAACTTGCACGCTCAAAAACACAAAATTCTACCAAATTTATCATCCTTGACCTTTATTATATTAAATTAAAAAAAGGAAAATAAAAAATATAGTAAAACAAATTACAGCTGTAACATTATATTACATACAACTATGGCTCTCGTTGCATGTTGCACAGCTTATTTTTTTATTCTTTATCCAAAAACCTGAAAACTTCCTCAACAGAACTAATTGAACTAAACACCATGTTACTCCTTCATTCACCTCACCTCATTTACAATTACAAACACCATTTATTTGTCCATGCGCAACCTCAGTCCACATCATATGCAATTTACACCTAACCCCTAAACTTAATCCTTAAATCCAACTTCTACCCCTACCCCCAACCCCTAAACCTAACCCATAAAACTAACTCTCACTTTCAAACTGTTACTATTATTTCAACACCGTTTCTTTTGCACCCTCTAGTGGCTACTACATCCAACGCTCATCGGCCTGAACGGAAAGGTAATATTACTCTGTAATGTTTTCACCTATATTTCATAAATACATTAATCATTTCTGTATTTTCCTCACTTTATTGTTGTTAAAATGACATATGAAAGCTTAATGACAAAACATTTGGCAACATTTTCTATTTTTGAGTGTGTGAGTTAAATGTAGACCTTTATGAGATCTGAATAATCTTGTGTGTATATATATATATATATATATACATACATACATACACACACACAACAGCTAGGTGATTATATGCATGTTTCTGAATCTATGTGTTAACTTACCTGAGCAATTCACTGGTATAAAAATAATTTCATGCTTTATTTATATAATAAATATTAATATTAATAGTATATAAAAAAAGACAATGAAAATTGCAGTGCAAAAGACGTTATTTTGCGCTGCATAAACACCTCGTGAACAGACACAGAGGAGGGGATGACACTGTGCTAGGTGATTATGCTTCAGCGTGGATGTTTCTTCCTTGTGCAGGGATGGAATCCTATTCCATTGCAGATTGATCCATTGCAGGTCTTACAATTAGCTTAGTTAACCACAATGAATAGGTAAGAGGATCAGGATTGTGAATGTAAGTGTTTCTGAATCTTATTTTATATGTAAGCGTCATTTGAACACTAGAGGGCATTTGCACTGGCTAGTTAAGTTGATCAATTGAACAGTATGTCATGCTTTTTACAGTAGTTTCGTATGGTTTATATTGTTATTGAGAAGTGCCTCCTAGTTCAGACAAAGTGTACTATATGTGTGTGCAATTATAAAACACTGTTAAAACAAAGGCAATATAAATAATTAATTAGAAATGACACAGCAGTGCTGAAAGAAACATAAACACATTATGTTATTCAGCATAAAGACTTTTAATTTTACACACAGCAGTTTCATTTTTCTAAAATACAATATTTTTACATTTTGAGAATAAAATATTTTCATCTTCAGCAAACTATATAATAAGATAGTTATTTCTTAAATAAATTACACATCTCGTTTTCTCAAAGCAACACAGCTGTGATTATGAAATTCAAAAGACACTTTGACATAGACCGTAAGGCTCCACTAAACAGCTGCAGCGATAAAAATGCTTGGCCTTGGCAACATGCTGTACACGAGACATTCAAAAAGAAGAAGATATCCTGAGAAAAATGATTCCAAGATGTGATAGAAAATACCTGTCTTAACCAAGCCCTTTCTTCTGCAACACTATACTTATATATATATATATATATATATATATATATATATATATATCTATATATATCTATATATATATCTCTATATATATATATATATATCTATATATATATCTCTATATATATATATATATCTATATATATATATATATATATATATAGATATATATATATTTAGTCCATGTATAAATAATTCTTTAAATCTGCCTAGCTACCTTTCTCTGCGTTGACTATTTGTCTAGATATCTATTATCTACATAGCACAAATGAGCAATCTGTATGAATTTTCATGGTTGAGTGTATTTTTTCATTTCTGATTCCCCCTCGTCATCTATTAGTGCCCAGACTGATCTACGTTTACGTAGGCTTGAGCTTGAAGCGCCACTTCAGCCAGTGCCTGTCAATTTCACAATCAAAATCAGGGGATTGACATTTCACAGTGGGCAATGATCTCATCCAATCATTATTCCAGATCTTGGATAGACAACCTACTGGAACTAGGGTCCAGTACACAATGCTGCTTTGGCAGTCCCTTCAGAATGCGCTTACATCATATTAGAACAGTTGGTCAACATATAAATATAATGGCTGTTTTAGTTAAGAATGGGATAGCGCAGCTTTACAATCAAAACAGTGCCACTTGCATACAAACATGTAAACTTCATTATTAAAGCAAGATTCTATAAAGCAAGTGTAACCAGGTTTGCAAAAAATCTGATCAGCAGAAAACAAGCATTCAGTCAAACATAAATATTCTGTTAAAAAGCATTATTCCAGAGGCTGATTTGGCATGCTTACAGAGGGGAAAAAGAAAAACTATATATAAATAAGAAAATAACAACTATATTCACCCTTGACTCATTTTAAAAGCATGCAAATAAAACGCATGAGAAGCTGAAAATGATTTACATCACATGGATTCGTTTTTTTCAGTCTCTTTATAAAAATCCACTATGAACTGGCAATAATTCATGTACATATATAGCAGCTGCTGTATGAATACCCAGCAGAGTCTGGAAAGCTGTTGAAATAGGACACAGTATTTCAGGAGCCTGTGCAATGTCTGTTAAAGTGTTTTAAATTCAGTCTCAGTCTTTGAAGTAGAATCTGTTCCTGTGCTTCATGTGCTCTGGAGTGTAGAAAGTGCTAGTCTTCATCGGGCACACACTCCCTGACAGTTTACTGCAAATGAGAAGAAAAAAGTGTCAATGTTTCAGCACAGAGAATCCACAATGAATTAATCATTTATTGATTGCAATTACAGATGATTTAATGAACTGTGGTGGGCGCTCAGGGCCTGATGACTGTGATGGGTGCTCGGGGCTCGAGTGAATGATAAATTTGGCCGGAGGCCTCGTCCGTGGGTCCTCGACGGCTACCTGTGCGAGGCCGGCTGGAAAAACATGAACAGTTACATGCGTTCCAGTGTTGCAGATAGGAAGTGGCTATGGGCCACCTCCCCCCAAAAGACAAGGCCGCCAAACCATGAATGGAAAAATAATAATAATGATTAACACACCCCACAGTGGCGCACTGCCACCTACCCCCCAAAATATTGAAAAATGAGCAGCTGAGACACGGCCCGTCCCCCAGAGTATGACTGCGCTGGGGGAGAGAGCCCAGCCTCTCCAGCCTGACCACTCACCCCACAGAACTAAATATGAACCGCTCAGCACTCAGGTAAGGAAAAACTCCCTGCTCACGTATTTTTAATTTTTTGATGTAGGGGGAAGCTTCAGGGAATCCGTGGCTGAGGGTAGCCCTTCCTCCAGGCTCTAAGCGATCAGCTCCCGTTTCGGCCTCCCAGCGCGTGACTGAGAGGCAGAAACAAAAGAAGGGACATGGAAGAATATCACACAGAGCCTTTATGTGCTCGCTGATGACGTGTTGGTTAGGGGCGGATTCTCCTTGCAGAAAAGCAACCAAGCTTACAATTCTGGTATGCAAGAGATTTAAATCCTGTTTTTTAAACACAAATTTTGGTTGTGCATGTTAGTTAAAACATCATAATAAACATAAAAATGTAATTGCCTAATACAAATTGCCTAATTCTATATCTTTGAATACAGATAAAAACATAATTTCAAACATTCTTCTAAAGAGTCAGACAATTAAAGAGTCAGACAATTTGCAGGTATTAAATTGTAATTTTTGAAAAAAAAACCTGTTGTAACTGTACTAACTTAGGCATTAAACATTGAAAAAAAATACACATAAAAATTTTACATTAAAAATATTTAATGCTAAATAAAGTATAATAAATGATAATATAAACACTGTGAACTGAAATTGTATAACATTGATCCAGTTACAACATAGTAACATAACAACATGCCAATCCCCAACCTCAAGGCAAACAAATGTAAAAATAGCCCAAATATGACAAACATTGTGGCTAGCACGCATGTTTTTGTTTAAAAGCAATGCTTTTTAAATTGGGTGTAACTACCTGGCCTGTTTAACCCAATAACAATACTGATAATTTGAGCTTGAAGAGATAAATGTGTGAGTTAGCTGATGGCCTTGGTTTTAATAAAGGAACTAAGTGGAATTAGGGGGGTTAGAATCGGGAGTTGATAACTGTTTGAAATTAGATGTGTCTTCTATTTTGGAAGCTGAACGTTTGTTTACATGTTCTTCTCGTAATGGGTCAAAATGAGGCTAGATTCTCAACTTTTTACTCCAAATTGTCATTTGCCTAATTGTTTCAGAAAGGAAAAACTCACCCAATAAAGCTACCAAACCAGAAATAAATTAGTCAGACATTACACGCAAGGGCTTGTAAGATGTCTTAAGCTGTTTCTTGTTCATTTTAGAATTGTAATGGATGTTTTTCCTTTCAGAAAAAAGTGCTAATAACAATCTGGAGTAAACTGCTTTGAGAATCTAGACCTTAAACTTCAAAACGCGTCTGAGGAACATGTTTACATAGAAGCTTGATGTTAAAAAAAAATCACAGGCTTGAAATATTTTCTTATACAGTCAGAGTCAGTGAACCCTCAGATCAAATGAACAGATATTAAAATATACAGTACTGTAGAAGAGTTGCAAGGGTAATACCAACAAACGTACATAGAAGTAAGCAATAGGCTGTTAGGAAACGTCAATACAAACAAAACACTGTAAAATAACTTATTTACTGTGGGATTAAGTTGCAAATACAGTAATACTGAGCCACATAAAATGACCCAAGTTTTCCACAGTAGAAGCTAGCAAAATGTAATAAAGTATAGTGAAAGTGAAAAATCAACCACTGTAAAGACCAGAGAGGTATGGTAAAACAAATTAAAAATCATAGCAAACCATGATGATCTAACATAAATGCATAGTACAACCATAGGGAAATCATGCAAAAACTGCAAAGTTCCTGTGGACATTTACCATGGTAAGCTTTTATAAGGGTTTAGACAGACATTTTATAGGGAATCAACGTGGATGTCTGACGTAGAATGCATACAGTATCTCAGTTATGCTTCGGTTCCAACAAATTCCCAAGTAAACTCTGAGGCAATTTTCCAGTTGAATCGGCACACACTCACACTTCAAAATCTGGCTTGCACCATAACAACCTGTCTGCAGCAGACAGCTGAAAAAGACAGCATGAACAGACTGCCTTCAGAATTCCCTTGAATCCATTCTCATATTCAAATGGTTTCTGAACGGGTGTGGCTACTTTTTCTTGTATGATTCCACATGCGATTTAATAATGGCACAAGGGTTTACAGGTTGAAAATATGCATGCAGACTAGATTCATCTAAGTTACAAAGCTGTGTGTCCAGATTCCAGAGCTTTGTCTCCTCAAGAATGATGCAGCTCCAGCTATAAATCTTTCAAAGCTCCTCCGCTTGAAATAAAAAAATAAAAAATCTTCAAAACACAGCCTCAGTCAATCCAAGTGAAGCCAAGTTGACATGATTCTTCTCAACAAATTCCGACCACACACACACACAGGCAGACATCTTCAAATGGGAAAATCCTCATGTTGTTATAGACAGGGCAAACTGTCACCTATCCTATCTTTTGAAATTACATTGAATAATTTTGAAGTTGATTATACTAAACGATAAAGGTTATTATATTATATTATATTAAAAGATAAAGGTTTGAGTCATTGAATAATGTACTCTCCAATTTAGACACTATGTAAGTAAAATGTATTTTGGGTGAGTAAAATGCAACATTACCTTGAAGTCGTGAGTACTTTCAATAAATACTGTACATACTTTAATGCTAACATACGGGATATGCATTAACTACAACCTTTCATTTTAATTGTAATTTTACTTTGAACTACTGTACAAAAACTTTGTCTTACAATAAAAACAAAAACAACAATCATTCTTATTTGCTTTATTGATCACAAACAATACAGCTGTGAAGCAAACAGGCACAGAAACAGAACATTTTGTTTTTTTAATTTCAACGCCGCAGATGGAATATACTTACAAAAGGCCTGCATGCAGATACGATATATTTAAAAAGAAACAAATATTATATTCCTTACTGATCGCTTTGCTACTGTATAGCAATATAAAGCATCCTGACTCTAAAAACAGAATATTATATTTATTATATAGATTTATATTGCAAAAATTCAGTTAGGTTGAGGGGCACTGAGGCGCAGAGAAATCCATAATTGAATTTCATGAATCCAGTCGCTTATTCACCAGTCAAAAACATGCAGGCTGTGTGGTCCAGTGGTTAAAGAAAAGGGCTTGTAACCAGGAGGTCCCCGGTTCAAATCCCACCTCAGCCACTGACTCATTGTGTGACCCTGAGCAAGTCACTTAACCTCCTTGTGCTCTGTCTTTCGGGTGAGACGTAGTTGTAAGTGACTCTGCAGCTGATGCATAGTTCACACACCCTAGTCTCTGTAAATCGCCTTGGATAAAGGCGCCTGCTAAATAAACTAATAATAATTGCAAGCTGTGGTTGTTTGTTTGGTTTTTTTTGTATTGTAAACCCACACTTATTGGTCACAGGCTTCTGGCAATTAACAGGCTGCGTACAATTAACTGTCACAAGCTACCACATGCAGCATATTCACAATCGACAAAGTGCAGAAGCTTGATAACATGCAACCTCCAGCTGTGCAGCAAAACTGATGTGCGTATTCGTTATGCATTCAATTTAAATAATCATGCACAATTCATATGTTTTCAATGCGTGAAACACCCACTACACAGCTCATCTAGAGCTCTGCTAACTCCATATCGATGGAGTGATTTTAGATGAAATAAACTTAGATGAAATATAAAATCTATGCTGAAAAAAACATCTGTGAGCCATGCCTGCTGTGAAATTCTGTTAGGCACGTGAAACTGTACATACGGCCTTGTGTTCCAAATGTGAGTCAGGGAAAATAAAACCCATCTAGAATTTAGATAGAATTGATCTATAATGAAAACTCTTGCAGCCTAGAAGAATTGTCACAAGAGAAATGTTCCCTGTTATTAAATTCAAAGAAAGTGTCTTTCAAGAAACAAAAAGAACCACCCAATACCACCTTAAAGTTCTTCTTACCAGATGTGTGCAATGATATTTTCCACTATATTACAGTTTATTTAGGTTTTTAAAAGAATGATGCCAGACAGACCCTTTCTTTTCAATTGGAATTCGATGCTGAACGTGTGCTGAGAGCATTCTCAGTCTCGGGTTTGTTTGATTAAAAGGTGGTTGATCTAGGATGATTTCCCAGGGTCTGTGAAGTGCCCTATGATAATATAACCCTATGATAATAAATCCAAGTTGAATCAACCAATAGGGCTAATCCCAGGATAACCATTGATAGGTAGTTGATACAATTATTATTATTATTATTATTATTATTATTATTATTATTATTATTATTATTAGTTTATGCCCTAAGAGAATATAGCTGACAGTTATCCTGGTGCTGTACAGGTTTATCGAGTCAACCCCTACAACTAAGACACCAATGGTATCCTCTATAGTGACATTTCTCATACTAAAAAGTATAAATCTGAAAAAAACAAAAAAGATGAAAATCTTCATCTAAAAAGACCAGAAACACTTGATAAGGTGGTGCTGGAGAATGAGTCCACCCAACATGGAGACTGAGAGAGTGTAGGCAGTGTCTCCAGTTCAACAATATACATTGTAGAAATAATTACTTACTAAATAGACATCAAACACTGAGCCATCGTCTCTGTCCGTTTCCATGGTGCTTTGCTCCGATATCAGGCAGATGGCGCTGTCCTCTAAAGTAAAGGTAGAGCTCGAGGTCATCGTATCCCTGTCAAGACAAAATTATTTGATCAGGTGCTGTATTATAACAATATTCACTATACTATGAAAAGGATTTACAGGGTCAATGTGAGTTTGAATGAATATGAATCCCAATATATACAATATTTTCCAGTGGTGGATATGATGTAGCTAGTAGTAGTTAAGAGTTAATATAAACACATGTGTGATTCATCATGACCTTGCAAGCAGAACATAGAACATTGCTATTCAAGGCAAAGTAAGGGACAGCTGTTTTGAAACAGAACAACTGGAGAGTGGGGCTTTTATTGCCTCTTACATTATATATATATATATATATATATATATATATATATATATATATATATATATATATATATATATATATATTTTTTCATGGAAGTGTGTCTTTTAAAAGTTCCCCAGATAGACGAATCTCACTGTGGACTACATATTCTCTTAGATTCCTGTCTCTTCTATATGATATCAGCGGGGGAGTCTTGCTGTAGATGGGTCTTGCTGTTAAATGTTCAAGTTTCTTTGCACGATTTTCTGTATTTCTCTGTTGGTAGGTTGATAAGTGAGGACCAGGCTGTTCACTGTTATTATATAAAGCACTCTTTCTGTTTATATGAGAAATACGGGACTTAGCTTCAGTGATGATCTCGTCTGAAAAAACACAATTTATATAGCACAAACTAAGAATATCAGGTCGGGTAACATCAGTGGGATAACATGCTAACCAGGACTAGTTTTGAATGTGTCTTTGTTTACATTTCAATCCTGTAATTCAGGATGGAGCTGCACATTCATAATTCAAACAATATTGCCACCAGTACGTGTTTTATAACAACTTTAAAATATCTGTCGGGGCTTGAGATTTACTGGGACATCCTCCTGCGGCGAATAAAAACCATATACTATGAACGATCATTCAGTATCCTCTATATATCCTATGCTAGATATACCCTTGCTTGCAGTATATGTATGTATGTATGTATATAAGATAAAAGATAACATTTTTCATGGATAAACTAAAACAATTCTGTTCTCACACAGAAGTATACACCATTGTCAAGAAATGTCATAACAATGCTACTAATAATAATGTAAATGACTCAGCAAAGGCATATATATGCAAGAAGATTCTTATCAACTATCATTAAAAGAAATACCTTTGCACACTGTACTACGAAACAGGATGCAAACTGCAGGTTATGTGCCGTGCCTTAATGCATGCTGTTTCCTGGATGCAAAGAGCATCATGTGGGCGAGTGACTTTTGCATTATGTTTGCATTATATTTGCATTATATTTGCATTATTCTAAAACCCAACTATGGCCAAACGTTTTGCATCACCTAGAATTTTAGGATTGAGACATAAAAAAAAAACAAAAACAAAAAAAAAACTATATGAACATAATTTAAATATTTTATTGAACATCATGTAATCAAAGAAACTACAAAATGATACTGAAAAAGTCTACCGAAAGCCTTAATAGTAGAACAGTATTTCATGTCAGATTTTTTAAATGTCACATTTTTCAATTTTTGACAGTCTTTTGTAAAGTATTTGGAAAACTACAAAGTGGTATGTAATTCAATATGTCAGCGTAACATTATTCAGCAGGTTTAATTTGACTTTATGAAGCAAAATTAGTTAATTCTATAGGGAGATGCAAAACTTTTGGCCATAGCTGTATATTCTTTAAACACTTTAGGTAATTGTTGTTTTGCTGAGTAAACAAAATTATTATTCTATTCAAGTTCAATCGGATTTGCTGAAGGGTTCTAAAAGACATTGTAAGTAATTATCTATTTCTCTTGAGGTTTGGTTCTTTGTGCGTGTCTAAATTATTTGTTGACTGTTTGGTTATACAAACTCTGTAGTAGTTTACATATGCCATACATGTCTGCATGTCCAGGACTGACATCTGTGGCTGTTTTATCATGTTTCAATGAGAGCTACAGCAGCTCAATACCAGGCTGACTCGGTCTACTGTCCTGGTGGAGCCTAACATCTAACAAATGCATCGCAATGACCTCTTTCAGGTTTCATAATGAGACACAACTCTTACTGTAGGAATTGTAATTAAATTCAGTATCAACTAGCTTAAAATAACCTCTTCTAAAGCAGAAGAACTGCTTCCAACATTAGAATGAGTTCCCCCAACATGGAGACTGTCTGCTCTTTCAAACAATATTTTTCATTTGTAATTACTATATCTTTTGTACCATATCATTAAGTAAAGCTAAAACACAAAAAAACCCCCAAAAAACAGACACACTCTTTTTTTTAGAAAATATACGGTATGTACAGTACCCATTACTTCTGCTATCTGGACATTTTTAACAGTTATCTAAATATATAACTCCAAATACAGATGATAAAAAATGAAAGGCCTACCCCTATATAAACACAATGACATGCATGACTTACATGTGATCCTTTAAGCAGGTTACATAGCAAAATTGCATGTTAATGGTGTATATACTGCATTATTACATTTCAAAATGTATGCTGCCTTTGCAGCAAAGACATTTGTTCAGTAATTACAGCCTACAGTCTTTTAATCTGCTAATCCTTAAAATCTAAACAAATCATAGCAACCAATTCTGTGAAACTTTTTTTTCTAACCCTATTGAGATGGCCTCCAAAGTCATATAACACAGGAGCCCAATCTTTCTATGGAATACTCATGGTAATCTATAGTCATCTCAGTTGAATAGTGACTGACTTCAGTGTCGGTTTCACTAGTACAGTATGACGTTGTGTACTGTTTTGCATGCGTACTGTAAGTAATAGAAATGCACTGATTGAACCCATCTGGATTTGGTATCTCACCATAGTGGCAGCTACTGTCATGAACAGATTAGAACACACCTCTTAAAATAGATATTGTTTTTATGTGATCTGTTTGGTAGTACATTACACATTTGTTACCAACTATAAAACTAGAGTACACCGTCGGCTGGTTTCACAAACTCCAATTAGCACTAAATCAGGTAAGGTAGTCCAAGATGCTGCTAATTGGGGTCTGTGAATCCAGTATTGTATGGAAGGTATTTTTGTATTGGCTTCTAACAACAATATTAATAACAATAGAAATGTCTACTGAATGGCTTGTTAAATATTTAACATTGGCCTTAGAATTGGATTAACCTTAGCAAATGCAATTGTGGCAATTCAGGATTATGGTATTGTATGTCTAAGGCAGGGTCATTTGAACAAAGTAGCTCATTGGACATTCACATGAAACCGTCATGGAAGTGCAACGAGCTATTTATCTTGTATTCATTTATAATACAAAAGGAATTAACCAACTGTACATATAAAATAATCTACTTTAAATCCAAACTTATTTTGTTTAGTGAACGTTTCTTGCATAATAATCAATACGATTCAAGAAAAGACTTCTGAGGATTTACAATAGACTGGAATGCTTCTTTTTTTTAAGTACTGCAGTCCCCTTGGGCTCTGACACTGTCCTGTCAAAGCCTTCCAAACACAGCATGGAAGCCAATCCTTACAGAAAGATTTAGATTTTAATAGAACAGGCAATATTGATCTTTCTCCCTAATGTCCTGGGCTTTAGCTAAATGTATTCTGTTCTGTAGTAGAGTAAGTGGAGCCAACGGAGTTTCTAGGTCATAGCACCACATGTCATTCTGCAATGAGAAATTCAAAGAATGGGCAGTCAGACAGCAGTCCACGACCAGCAGTGGACTTACCTTAAAGCTAGTTACAGATCAGAGTGACAGATTGGAGGAAAAGATACCAGGATCACTATACAACTATTGCAAATATCAGAACAATTTATAAAAATGTGAAAATGGCAAAGCTACCAGTATTTACTATCCAGTACCGGTCTGACTATGAAAATGTTAATTATAGGTTAGATGTAGGTCATTTACATGCAGCTGAGTAGCAGTACCTGTATCCAGGGACCCCAGTGTTGTCCATCGCATAACATTCATTTGCATACAGTGAGGAGGAGGAGGAGATTGTGGTGACCAAGGAGGAAGCTTCAAAAAGGGAATGAGGGTTTGGCACCAGATCCGGCCGAGAGAAAGACCCAAATACTGAAACCAGAAAACAAGATGTTTGCAACAAAAGTCATGATGTCATCCTTTTATACAATAGGACATTTTATGGCATGAGGATTTTAATATTACTGAAGGGCTGTATTTTTGTTTTTTTAATGGTCCATTGAGTAGTGGATTTCATTGTATCTTTTTTTAAGGTAGCAATGGTTTGAGAGAGACACACAAGGTGAAATGAACCAGTATTTCCAAAGCATCTCATTTCATCACTCATTTAACAAAACAGCTTTAAGCAAACAGGTCTATCCAAGGCTTTACAACAATAGGTTATAAAAAAACAAGACCAATTTGCATTTTTCTGAGGCATAATCAAATCAACAACTCATGTGTCATCAGGTAGTGTTGATGTAAATGCTGCTATGTAACCAAAAGATATTCCACACAAGTATAAGGGGACCAGTCATAAAACAAGGGTTTTTAATTTTCAGTGATACCTTCACTCAAGCTCATAGTGGCTTCAGCAAAGTGAGGTTAAACATCCTGATTTAACTCCCCCAACCCATGGAAACATAATGCTCCCAGTGGAATCCCCAGCCAAGAATGACAACCTGACCTGACCTGACTGCATGACTTACCCACCCTGCACATCACACGTTTGTGCCACTCAAGGATCCTAACCTTGTCTTGCTAGCAGGGTTCAGCAGTATTTGTAACAGCAGTGTATCACACAACACTGTGTGTTCTGAATGCATATCTAAGAGATGGAGGCTGGGTATTAACTGTCAATTCCCTCTGCACAATACAAGTCTCACCTGTGGGGGTCTGCGGTATCTGTAAAAGCATTCGCATCAAACGCTTCAACGCATGTGTTGATAAATGTAATTGCCACCATGCTCAAAATCTTAAAGCACATGTAGGAAACATCTCAAATACTGCGTAACTGAACTTAATCATTCCAGCTTCTGCTAGAGGATGGGAGAGCTTGTTGTTGTCAAAATATCACAACAGAAGTGTTTTTTTTATCTACAGGAATATTTGTAAACCAGTCATAAATGCATTCTTTATTATGCACCTGCAGAGTGTATTCAATAGTTATTCATAAAATGTTACCTGCAATCTGCTGTCTGAAAATACTGCTGCCAGATAGGAGAAACAGAGACACTGTAGATACGGTACTACAAGCCCACATTATTCTGAGTTGCAATTTGCAAATCTTCTGTTGGTTGCTAGCAGGAAGCAAGAGGTTTAATGATTCACTGTTTCCCTGCAGTATGCCACAACCCACAGGTAACTTACTGTTAAGCACTTACATTTCTCCGGTATTTCAAGGAGGCTTTCATAATGTAAAAAATGTAATCTACCAGAAGCCTGCATTTTCGTTTTAATTACAGTATGGGCTCTTACTTCCCTGTGATTACTCATGAACATGTACCTTAACATTTTCAATTCACCACTAGGATACGCTGGGACAAGAACACCCTCACAATGTGTGCTATCGTGTGTTATCTGGAAACTCTACGCATTGATTGCATACTTTTTTTAAAACAGTGGTAACATGTAGTTGAGAGCTTGTTATCTTTTGAAGCAGATCATGGCTAAGGAGCATTAGCACCTTAACATGTTGAGGCTTTGTTGAACAGCACTGGTATGGGTTCTTAGGTATGATTTTGCGTCACCTCTGGTTAGTTGCTAGCTTCTGCTAGAACTTGAATATCTCTTGGCTGGAGCCTCTGTTTGGTAGTGGAGAATGGTGAATGATTTAGCAGGTAACCCCTTGTTGTTGGTGCCGCACTATGCGTTTGAACTGTATGTGAAGCAATACCTTGTCCATCCAGGCTGGCGAGGCTCTTTGCGCCACTGAGACGCTCCTTACTCTCGTCGGTTTGCTCCTCGTTCTGGGGGGATATTATCTCATGTGATGAGGACTTCAGAGCTGGGATAGAGTTGCGGGCTCTCTTGGAAGGAGAGCACCTGAAAGCTTTATAGATAACAAAGAAATTATGAACCCCATCACATTATTCTTCTCAGAAGAGCCAACGTTCAGTATGGTTTAGTCACCGTTAAAAAATAAACAGTGAAGGAATGTTTGTAGATTCTTACTGGCATGGTAACTGTAGTTTGTTCAATTTTGAATCTATGTTGATGGTCACATGATGTAATTTAAGTTATTTGGCCTAACAGCAGAAGCTAGCACTTAACTAACTTCATATTTAACACTGTGAGAGGTTTTAAACAAGCCCCACAATGCATCAGACTGTGGATCTTCCAACTAGAGTATAATATTGAAGCAGCCCTATGGGTTATTACACCAGTCAGAGAAACTAGGTCTAATAATTTATATCGTTCTATTAAATTAATGTGTATTTTTTAAGAAAAAGAAGTAAGAATGTTGGTTTAGTATAGGGACAATTGTAACTGCTGTGTACTCAAGAGTGCCACAACTTGGTGACATCTCTTTCTAATGCAACATAAGCACTGGGAAGTGGGTTAACAGCAAAATGTTCATACATCCTGTTGTGACCACTTCAGTGTAAAAGCTGTGTATTTTTTTTTTTTCTGGATACAAATGAAAAATGGTGGAAAATGGCAGTTAACATTTGTATAACTCTACATAATAAATACCCCACATTTATTCAAACCCTATGGCACATATGGTATATATAAGTAATGTATTATCGTAACATTTGAGGTAAAAAACTAAAGTATTTCTTATTGATTTTCAGTAGAATAATCAGCAATTCGCAATGAATCCCACACCGATTCATAGGAACAGTCGTACTACAACCCACACTAGTGTGAACTGACACTGTGTCAAGTGTTAACACAGAATCAGTTACAAATGTCCCACTTACTGTGTATCTTCTTGAAAACCCGGGTATTCATAAACTTTAAAAATCTGTCTGCGTAGAAACTGGGCCTATGCACTGATACTGAATCCTGCAAGAAAGACAAAATACAGCATGTGATTCCTCGGTCTGCTGACAATTCCTTGTTGATACCTGATTACTGCTAGAGAATAAAACAGCCCTATCATTTTTGGGAATGGGGCACACATTTATCTTGTTCACATCCAGAGATATTGTTCACAGTTTATTAAATAATACACTTACTTAACATGCAGTAATTAAACTTGAGAAGTCTGAAAGCCTAACACACTGTACACTATTAGAAGAGTATCTGTCGTATAACTTTAGGAAAGCTTTAAAGAACTTACACCATCATACACAAGAGCCTTCCAGGAGTGCTCCAACTTCTTAATCAATCTGAAAGAGACAAAACATGCTGCTTAAAAATTCTATTTCCAGGGCCTGACAATAAAAACAGTGTGCTTCATTCAATACAAAATAAGAATGTGTAAGTCTAGGAGGAAATGTGCTGAAATATTGATTGTTCTTATGTCAAAAGATAAAATCTTGTACCTCGTTCAAAATGGGTTGAAATGGAAAATGGAAATATTTGTCAATAATTCATCTGTCAGTAATTCAGTAACTTTGTACCTGTAGGACTGTAGGATGTCGATAATACCCAGGAATATAAGAAGTTTTTCATCCTTGTGAGTTTTGGCTGGAATACCACCCATTCTGTAAAATAATTGAGAAAATATGACTGTTTGTGTATTATGCTTTTGTCTCATTTTGTTCGAGAGGGTCCCAGTGGACAGCAGGCAACTATGGGATGAATTACCTAGTTTCCAGGGGAGTCCTAAGAAAGGAAAAACTGAACAGACTAGGAGAGACAGAATTGCTAATACAGTGATAATATAGATGATCTGGTAAATGACATGCTCATAACAAATAAGCTGTAACAGAATATGTGCTTATGAACACATTTGACAGGCAGCTTAATGCGCTCATGAGACTTTGATCCATTTCCACCAGAAAGGGAGGGTGCACAATGGATGCTGCGGTTGTATATATGCTAATTTAAAATTAACGTTAACAGTTAAACATTAGCATATGCTATGGACACGCTCCCTGTAGTGAAAAACCTTATGGGCCCAGTAGCCACTGTGTCAAATATAAACTTATTCAACATTCTCTTTGAAAGTTATGGCCAAAACTGTGAGTTCCTTCCAACAACCCTGTACATGTAACATACATTGGTGTCGCCTCAGCTTGGAGAGCAGTACTCACGTGTCGTCTGTGGTAACAGCCTCTGCTGACTTGCCTTCCCCCTGGATGGACTCCATGGCTGTGGAGTACAGGACCCTCTGAGCCCCATGCCGCTTCCCATCCACTGCCACCTGCGCATTCTCCCCATCTCTCTCCTTTGGACTAGGGTCCAATACATGAACCCCCAGTAACAAGCTGTAGTCCATGATTTTAAAACTTTCCAGGACCTATGGAGGAGGAAAAATATGAAAATCATTGGAAAACAGGCTAAAAAGCTTAGAAAACAAAACAAAAAAACATAACAGCACTCTCTGGTTTCACCATTGTTAGCTCTCTCTTCACAGATTGAGAGTACAGTAAAACCTTGATAATCTGACCCTTGATTATCCCAACACCTCTGTTATCTGGTAACCTGTCTTGTTTTGTGCTTTGCTCTTCTACCCTGTTGTCATAGAAAATGCGCCATTTAGTCCTTAATCTCTCATATTTACAGAGTAGTGCAATAATGTATGTTATATATTTAAAGGTAAAGGAGTTGAATTGTATCGTTTTAGGAGGTTTCTTGATTGGGAAAGTAATTTAAACAGTTATACAATTATAATACGATTATACGAACAATCAAATTATCCTTGGTACCAATTTGTTTGGATAATAGAGATTTTATTGTTTATCTTAATAAATAAGTATATCAATCATAACTGAGTAAGAATGCAACTTTAACAATGCAATTAAGCAAAGCAAACTGATTGCAAATAGATTTATTTTCTTACATACTGTGGTAAAGTCACTAGTGGTAAATATGTCAGCCTTAGACTGGTTAAAACACTGCACCACATTTAAAGTGTAATGACAATGGGCAGACCTGTAGGGGACCTCAGATAGCTGAAAATCCTTTTGAAAAAATGACATTTCCCAGAAGCCTCTGGGGGCACTTAGGCTACAAATAAGGAACAGCTAAGTATCACTGTTTGTGTTTTGTTGCAGGAAAACGGCTTAGCCGTCCTGTATTAGTTAGGGAACATTCTTGTGTGTGTTAGTACTGCAAAGTGAAGTTAGGATTTGTTTGTTTGTTGTTTTTGTTCTAATCACCGTGTAAATAATACAAATCACTGTTCGTTTGGAACCGTACTAAAGACTCTAATGTTTTAACATGCATAACCTGTACTGGCCACGCCACCACAACATACTGACACAGAAGCTTTGCAATGCTGGCATTATAATGTAGGGCAGAGTTACATTTAGGCTCAAGGCAAAGTTTTGTTTTATTTTTGTTCACAAGCTAAATAAACTATGCAGGGTAATTTGAGAGCTTGTTTGAAACGTGTTACTGAGGTTACAAAAGTACAGGTACTGTATACCAGGGTGTGGTTTATACTGTAGTGTATTTACACACGGATATTCACCAGTCAGAATCCACAATCTGAACATGGTGGTTCACAGTTTGGTTTTTAACCTACCTCGTCTTCTAAATAGTGGCTATTATAATCTGAAGTATTAGGAGCTGAAGCAAAACAAAACTGTTGTATTATAAGATCCACTAATAAACAGTCAATAACCAGTTTTGCTCATTTTAGTCACATTGTTTAAGTGGATTTGTACAAATTAATTCAAGATATGAAAATAGGCTACAACAGTAGGGTGCTAGAAGATAGGGTTGCGATCCGTCCCACATTTTAAAGGCCAGTCTTGATAATGAGCAATTAGGCCTGAATTAGCCTACGACTTGAGCTGGAACCAATGCAGTTTTTGTCAAACACAGCCGCTGTAAAGATTACTGCTTGCAAATCACAAGGGCAGAGGGAGAGTCTTTTCTGCCATTCTGCCCTGCTGTGACCTGGCTCAATTCAAACTGGGAGGGCTCCACTCAACCAAGGGAAAGGCTTTTCATTCTTGTCAGAGTCTGATGCAAGTTAACTGGGTGAAGACACTCCTGTTCATTTTTTAGTTACACAAATAAGCAGAAAAACAACACTCAATACAAATTCAGTAGATGTAGCTTTTTTCTGCTTTAATCCTGACATTGATTGATTGGAAAATAAAACAAATTTGAAATCCAAGCTAAACCAGTCTGATCAATATCAACCCTGTTAATATCATTGGCTAAGACATTGGTGTGGAAGCAGGTTTGCTGAGTATCAGATCTGACTTTCCTATTACGTAGCAGAGGTAGCTGAAGAGTCATATTGTCACATGATTTGAATGCCGGCTCTTAGAAATTTTTTTAGACAAACGCAAAGCAGCTCAAAACAAGGTATAGATTTAGAGAAAAACGATATTACTGAATATCAGAGCAACTGAACCCAGAAGCACTCTTAATGATTACCATACAATTATATTAACATGACATTAAAATGTCATCTGATGCCACTTACTCTTATAGTCATCAAACATGGTGTTAAATAACTCTGAATACATTCATTCTAAACAAGCGGATCCTGATAGAAACACCTTTTAAAATGCATTTTTAAACGGTAGATTGCTTGAAAGTATACAGAACATCTTTTCACTGAAGAGCTTGCAATCCTCAGTACAGTTTCACAGGGAATGTAATTTAATGGGCACAAGTGATTTTATGGGACAACAGGGTGTAGTTTTATTATCTAAACAGCATAGGATATGCTTTTAACTGTTCCTGCTGGTCATTTTCTTTTGTGACACTCTTAATAACATCACTAAATACAGTAAAATGAGGTTTAATTTATGATGACCTGATTCTAACTTGTTATAAGAATGTAGGTGGACATTGTGCAATATTTATTAACACCAGGCTCTTAATGACAAAACAAATAAAACATGGTCCAGTACTGCAAACCTCCTACTCCTAATAACAACTGCTAAAGGGACTGTCTAAAACTGTTCTTTATAGACAGGTATTTTAACATGGTGGATTCATCATAGGGGGCATTATAGACAAGCGGTCGATGTAAACAGATAATTTACCACTACTGTATTAGTAAATTTACAAATCTGAGCTAGTACCACAGACGTACTCATTTATGCACTGTCCTTTAACAAGTACTGTTTTGTCTGAACATAGCGCTTATTGGAGGGTAGACTAGTTTAAATACCAGCATCATATTTCCATGCATCTTAAATTAGATCAATATCCAACCTGAATGTTACCTAGGATACCTCAAAGATGTTTGCAAACAAGAGCACAATTTATTTACCTGTGAAAGCCTTGGGTATGCATTTTACATCCATCTGGTATACAGATCCAAATATATCAAATCGCCCTAGTTTCATGTCCCTGGCAGTCCTCCCAAAACACAATTGCAATGAATAAGCAGTGCTTCCCAGGAACATTGAGAACAATTAGAGAACAGTGGCAGTATTAGGGGGGTAGGCTGTCCTCAATACAGAAACGAGGTCTTTTGTTGTACCAAGAACAAAATGCAAGATTCGTTTTAATCAGGTCAAGTAAACACATTTTATCAATGGCCCAAACATAACCTGAATAGCTCAGTTTCTCTAAAGGCAACTATGCAGTAAAACTAGAAGACATTTAGTGATGCATCATTATGTCAAGGTTTCTCTAGATGGTTATTCTTCCACAGGTTGAAGATCTATTCTATGCCATCCACATCTCCAATGTATAGAGCTTCAGCCTTTAAGAGTAAAATAAAATGTACAGTATTTGTGTCTATGTGTTTGTGTTGGGATGCTCCCTCTTGTGACAGTGATAATGTCTCTGAGGACCCTTGAGCAGCTGATTCATTGGCACTGAGGTTTCCTCTTGATTGAACTATACTGTCTTCCTGCACATGAAGAAAACCGTAATGGTGATGACCCCCTTTAAGCATTAGTGGACACCCCATGCTTTTGTAACATTCTAATTTCTTGATTTATTAACACAGCTTGAATTCAGAATACAAAATATAGGTGTTTTCGGAACCCCAAACCGTTCAATTATGAAACAATGACAGTGCTTTAACACCACTGCCCACATTTCCTTTAAAAAAAGGAAATAAAAACCCTTTAGATACCCGAACGACAATGTGATAACTAACATGCCAGAACTGCTGGCTTGTGTCATCACTTGGGCAAAAAGCTAAACAGACCTCTTCTGATGGGATATTTGTATCTTTACTAACTGTAACCTTTTCTCTTACTTCAGTGCAGTTGGCTGACTGAGAGCAGGAACAGCTTTTCCTTGCTCTCAGCCAGGACTTCAAATAATGTATTACTTGTTATTGTTATAAGTTCAACCAAACTACTAAATATGACAAGTAAAAGCAGCCTACTGCTGGTAAAGATGGGAGTTTAGAAATACATAAAAAAAAAAAAAAATTTTATATATATATATATATATATATATATATATATATATATATATATATATATATATATATATACACACACACACACACACACACACACCATATCAGGACCAGTTTGTTTAAAATGAACTTAAAATTCTTTATTACTGGTTATTTAACAACATTTTTCATTAATATAAGAGTAAGAAGCTTCAGATGTTATTTTAATGTCAATTTTAACATTAATCAACCAACAAACACTTTAAAATGACCAGCACAGTATAAATTCTTCACCTTACAGGACATGGAACGGCAGTAAGTCCACTATGGCTTTGGGCACAGTTTTTAAAATATAAAAGTATTTCAATACCATATCTTATCTTGCTGATGAAAATGCTCTATTTCCATTGCATGCAAAGAAAAAGTACTCTGACATCTTTCATTTCGCAGAATACCCGCAATGATGCAGTGGGGTAAATCAGATTCTCCCGACACACAGCATTTACATGGGTCCCAAAAATACTCTGGGCCCTATTCCAAATCAAATGCAAAGGCAAATGTTCTGATAAGAATACAATAATGCAACGGTAGAAAACTAGCATTAATCAACAGAATTAAAGGAAGGATTTGTTAAATTATAGTTTCCTGCAACATATATGCTGTTAAAATTATTTTATTCCTCAGTGAAATTTCACTTTTGCTTTTACACTTTAACTTCATTCACAATCAGACTACTGAGTGGCTTCAATAGTGCCTCAATGATAGCTGGGATCACTGACTCAACTGAAGTTTTGATACATATTCATTCAACACATTAGAATGTCTCTGGGAAATTAATGAACAGCCCAGGCTTCAATAATTGATGAAGTCAACTGCTGAGCAGAGAGTTGGATGGTTGGATGGATGGAAGGAGGAATGGTGAGCTAACGAGAAGCACAGGGAACAGATGCTAATGCAATGAAGTCATGCTGATTTTTGCATTTCAGATTTTATGCAATTAAATGTGTCCCCTTTATTTTAAAGCAAAGCACTGCAACAGTTTACTTTTTTAAGGGAAACAACTGCAGAATTTAACTTATTCCTAACTGACTTTGATTCAAATGTATTATAAGTAGGGCTGTCAAATAATCACAGATAACTTTGTGATTAAAGCATACATTTTTGGGGAGATTTATTTTTTTAACACACGTTATTCGCACTCCCCTGTCTTGTCCCTCATAATTAATTGCCTGTGGCACCATTTTAATATACTCAAGTGCATGCCAGGTTTGAATGACTGTAGTTATTGTTTGAATATAAAATTAGTCACGCACTCCAACTGAAGTTTATTTTTAAAAAACTGTCTGACGGTTCATTGGATAGAAAGAGGGTTACTTGTATCCACTGTCAAAGTGAGTTCCAGTATCACAGAAGTGCATCTAGTCTGCTGTACCACCTGCGTGCTAAACATGCTTTCACTTCTCAAAATACACTTTCTAGTAGTTCTGTTACAGACAACAACAATAGAACAAATGAAACCCGTCAGTATCGACAGAGCACTCTTTTAGAAATTCAGGATCGCTGCAAACCCATGAATCAAGCTCAGTCTGATACTATAACCAGTGCTGTTGGATAGCTACCGACTGCAGACCCGTGAACATTATTTCAATAACCACATTTATTTTAAACGATATTATTTACAATTGATATAATCGTTACTCAGTGAATGTTTTGTTTTATTTAGGCAAATTCAAGTTATTAATAAAAGAGAATTTAAAATGAGTATTATATAAATGGCAATGAAAAGCATCAGTTTATCTGTAAAGGAAACTTATCATTTTAAATGCAGTAAGTTGAGTAACACTGACTCCATTGTGATTTATCAGTTGGTTCAAACAATTTAACAGCAAATGCTAGATTGTAAATAAATATAAAACTATAAAGTGGGACCAACAAATAAGATCCAGAAACAGGAAAACATAATTTATATGCTGGATTGTTTTTTGGATAATAATAATAATAATAATAATAATAATAATAATAATAATAATAATAATAATAATAATAGCATCAGTAATAAAACAAATTTAATATGAACTTTTAAATAACAATTAAATAAAACCAAGATTAACTGAGTTTAATTTTTTTTCTCTCATTTTTTTTTTATCTCTTGACAGCCCTGATTATAACATTTTGGTTTTAAAATAACAAACCAAATGTGAGGATGTTTCATAACTGACGTAATTGCTTTTTTTCTGTACATTGTTTGTTTTATTTTCTTCTTTGCTTTATAATTATGAGCATTTTCAGGAGATACAGATCATTTAACAGTCAGTATTTCAGTCCATCAGCACCTATCAGCAGTCTGCATCAATCTCTCTTCCTTTAAGGGACAGCATGTTAAACTAGCAAAGTTTTCATCGGGCCTTTGCCATATTGCTTTTTCTGGGTGTAACTCAGACACTACTTCCTTTCTAGGTCTAATTACAGATTGCTTCAGAGGCTAAACTGGGACAGATCTGTATCTACAAATAGACAATTTAATAACAGAAGGCGTTTACATTTCCCTCCAAGCACAAACACCGTTCATTTAACATGTCCTTAAAACAAGTCCTTTAGCTCAAGGTACTTGAAACCCTGCGATGTCATCGTTGTCATCGTTCATTTTCTCTGAACAAATGTAGCAGCAGATGGAAAAACAATATGTGCAGTATTACATTTGGATTGAGGGGATCATTTGTACCTTCTGGTTCATTGAATCTTTTACAACAGACACAAGACGAAATGGTTTCCCTTTGGTTAAAGCCTTTTATCGCATCCTGGCTATTATAATAGCAATTGTTTAGAATGTATTTGGACATACATTTAAAGAAGAGCTTAAAATTGCATTTTCATACTTGCCCCTTTACCTTTTTATCATGTTCTCCATTTGTTTAAGAGGTTCTTCTTACAATTTCTCAAATTATTCAATTTTTGATATAGTCTGTAGTGCTCAACCTGAGACTAGAAGGAGCTTGCTTCTAGGTTCGCTCTCACCACAGACACCTGCTAGACCTGCAAAGATTCTGTAGTATTGTAGGAGCCATTGCCATCTAATTAACATATACTGTGATTCAAGTTTCATTTTCTATTGCTGTCAATACACAGTAGCTGGTTAAGGTGCTGCTGGCTCTTACAACAATACAGACATTTTGCTTATCTAGTCTGAGTTGCAAATGTCTATTTTGAATATGTCAACTAGAACAATAACAATAACAATTGCAAACAAAGGACAGTCATTTAAAATAAAAATAAAAAAAGCTATTTGCTTTCAATCTTTTTTTTTTTTTTTTGAGGAAATGTACTTCTGAACCTGAGACTCGATCTGTTTTTTTTTGGACTTGGTTCAGAAGAAATCCGATCCACATGAAAACAAGACACTGACAATGTCACAATCTGGTGCCAGATATTTTACTGGAGAATGGCCAATATATCCAGGCTTTGCTCATATAGTAACAGCAGATGGGATGGAAATAATGAATGCTTTCTTGACGTAAAGGTTGACATGGAAATTGGCTTGGATTTGATGCACTTATAATGACAGGAGCTTTATTTTTTTATTATTATTATTTACACTGTAGCTAGACCTCGGGGAGACATAAAGGTATTAGAGGCAGGTCCCAGAGAAACTTGATTCAAACACAGAGCACACACTGTTCAGGTCAACATGAGTCTAATGCGATGGCCTTAACATTCATCCCATAATCTTCTCTATCACTACCGATGATCATTAATGACACAGGCAGTTTTATCGAAGTCCCTAGCACAGTAATAATGTTTCCTCATTTGTTACAAGTTGGTGCAGGACATGTGCATTTCATCTTTACAATGTTCACTCTGCACCACACAATGGGTGACTACTGTCCATATACCCCCATATGAAAGTCATAGTTTATAAAATGTCACTGTACACTTCTTGGTTCTGAGAACACCCTAGCACGAGTAAATCCTCAATACTTATTCTGCATGCATTGTTTAAGCCAAATGTGTCAGCCAAAACGATGACAGCAATGTGACAAGTTTCTATATGCAAGCACCTAATTTACATTTATTGAATGTATTCAAGCCAGCAAATTGTGATGTGTTAAATTGAAACAGGCACAAATTGAAACAGGCACAAATTCAAAACTCAGCAGGCCTCCGTGCAACACTTTATAAAATATGAATTACTGTATAAAATATGTACAGCAAATATTAATTGCAGCAGGAACCAACGAGAGCACATATTTGTTTTCCACAACTCATTGTATTTCCTGTATTACCCAAGCTAACATCTACACAATGATGTTTAAAGACCAATGTGGCTCACTGGGCTTTTCCGCTGTTGTAGTTTCAACCAAAAACCCCAGAAGACAAGTGCAGAACTACGACAGCTCTTTTCAAAACAATCTTTTTCACTTGATGATGAATTTTCACTTGATGATGAATTATGAATCAACTGCTATTTAAATTCATAAAGACCCAACGATGAAGGTGACTTTCATTTGAATTACAACTTTGGCATGCATCCTTCAGGATGTACATGCAGCATGTAATCTCAAAGTGTTAAATTATTCTCTTTTCTTGGTTGATAACAGCTAATACAATGGTAATCTCAGTATTTGTGCCAATTTGAACCAAGGTCTGTTCTTATCATTGGTTACCATGCTGTGACTTGTGTGGCGCGTTTTGAAATTTCAAAACTAGTTACTGAACACTAATTCCACGTCTTATTTGAGAAAACACACATTTCATACATTGCTTTGGGAGGTAAAGCTTACACCTGCACCACTAGCTAAAGCTCACATTACAAATCACTTTGTATTAAAATGGAACCTCACTGCAGAAACCTCCTGGCATTCCAACAGTTTACAAAGTCTTTGTAACAGCCATACATTTCAATATTTTCAAGTTACACATATTTACAAATGTGGTTGTTTTTGGCTCATAAAGTTGTGAAATGGCTGGAGAAATTGACTTGCAAATAAAATGTATTTTAATTTTAATGCATGTAACACTGACATAAACTGAAATTTAAATCCAAGGAAAGCGCACCATTATTTTTTCAGGTCATAAAAATCCCCCTGATGAGGGATCTTACAGTACATCAACCTGCTTTGTATTTAAGTCTCAAAACAGCACAGTAGTCCTGCTGGTTCACTCAGCAAACCTGCTCAGACCTGTAAGTAATTTCTCATATTTCTGTCTGAGTTACATTGTTTGATTTCCTCATGTGCAGACTTACAGGATGGATGTTGATACTTTCAGGATATAGAGGCATTTACTTTAAAAAAAGCTGTTGTTCAAGATAAAGTAATCACATGTTCTATTACTTTGCAGTTTCTTACACAGTGCCTTTCCCTTTCAGACACCTTAATGACACACAGCATCCCCTGGACATGGGAATTTTATTTATTAATATTTTGTCTATAGCTGCCAGTTGCTTTGAGCTTGTCTGGAGCAGGTCATGTTGTTTGACTATATGGCTGCACTTCCTGATCGCAGAGAAATCATGTGACAGTGTGGCCTACACAACATGTTTGACCCAAGTACAGCATAGAAACAGATGGAGTTTACAGTTTAAAAGGCATACATTTAAATAGTATGTTTTGTTTCTGTAAATAAAGTTAGTTTAATTTTGTGCTAAATATGGGAGGGCTGGGAATGAGAATGCCTTTATAACAAGACAGGTGTGGGGGTGGCCAGGTGATAATTGATTGTCAATTAACCCTGGCCACCTGTTGTAAATAGGAGCAAGAAAGCAAATCCTTTGTTCTCTGCAAGCCAGAGGTGAAGGGCTGTGAATCTGTGGAGAGCATGCATGGCTGTGTGTGTATATCCATGGTGATTGAACCAACTACTTGACTCTGTGTGTCTAACTGGGGACTGTGTGTAAACTGGGATCCTTGGCATTTAAGAATAGGGTTTAGGTTAGGGGACTTCAATCTGTGTGTTTAACTGGGTTCATGAGCACAACTGAGGATCACTGTGTGTAAACTGGGATCCTTGGTATTTAAGAATAGAGATTAGGTTAGGGGTTTTAAACCCACCCAGTCTATTTAAGTGTGTGTCAGGGAGATTGCTGAGTGGAACCTCTCTTTTATTGGAAGCACTTATTGGCAGCTGTTTTATTTTGCCTTTTTGTAATTATTTTGTTTACAATGCTGTGTGTGTATTCTCGCCCATGCACACATGGTTGTTTTGCTTATAAATAAATCCTGAGTGTCGTGTCAACATCAACCTCCGTGTCTCTCCAATCTCTACGGTCTGTCAGTGGATGCCCACAGCCCTATTACACCCCTGTTACAGTCAAATTATCACATGATTTCACTGAGAAATCAGAAAGTGCAGTATCATGGCCAAGCCCAGTCAGTTAGAGACAGCTATGCAGAGAATATTAATACAACTCCATATTAGCGAAACCACTGCAAACATCACGACAGGAAAAAACTAACAAAAAGATGCTGGAAAATTACTTACAGGAAATTCAGAAAATGGCAGTTATAAGCTATTTTGTACAATAAAAGTGGAAAATGCATTTGTAAGGAGAAGATCTTTAGCAACACGGCGCTAAAAATGAACTATAGACATTTCTGAAGATTAGGAAAATTCAGGGCTTATAACTTGGCACTAAGCCCCTCTTATTTTATGTGATTTCTACCATGGTTTATGTTCTGTGTTTAATGCATCACAAATCCTCAGAAATAAACTTCAATACGTAGTACAGTACTTCTAATCACTGCTGCCTTTGATTCAAAGTAATTATATATATATAGATAGATAGATAAAATTAAAAATGCTATAACATCTACCCCTTAAAATTCTACTATAGAATTTTACACACTTGACCAATCAGGGGGCCTTTGAACATCCGATGCCTGCTAACATCATGTGAGAAACCAGCAAACATTATGATCCTTACAGGCACTTACCCTGCAATCCCTCTGTACTGTCTTCATTAAGGCATTATAGGTTTCGGCTTCAAAATACAAGCCTTCGTGCATGTCTTGTAAAAAATCCAGATCCTTATACGTGGGGCTGGACTTTTCCCTCTCCTTGCGGGACGCTCTGCGCTTGTAGGTTGAACCTTTCAAATCGTACTTGTAGTGCATTTTCACTGAGCGGGGAAGCACATTGTTCATGACAACAATTCTAATGTTTATACCCCCAGATTGCACACAGTACAGGCCATAAAACTTTGGCAAAAGTGTCCTCGGATTCTGATTTAAGTTCTGAAACAAAGACAAATGGCAAAATGTGTATTTTCTATTAACAAAATGCTTGCTAGTGTTGCAATACATTAGAGACATAGGATTGTCATGTTGAATGCCCATAAAAAAGTCCCTTCCTGTTACTCTACATTCTTTTAAAGATAAAAAACACACTAAAGAGAATCATATACACTGTTGCATAATCACTTTCCATAACCTTGGTTCAAAACATGCCTATTTTGATGGTTTAAATGGCGCTGGTATTAAGACCCCCCCCCTTTTTAGCAGAGAATATTTGTATTTGTAAGTTGACAGAATTTGCATTTCAAACCACATGTGAAATTCTACATGCAAGTTTGCTGTGTAGAGCTGCCAGTGAGTATTAAAAACCTCATCAATTATGTCATGGCCATGAATTTATAAACTATAAGGGCGTATTCAGTATTCCCACAACTAAAATGACTGTAAGCCAAGTTTTAAGCAAGTGATTTATATATAGGCATTTAAACATACTAATGTTTCTCACTTCCTCTTTAGGAGTAGTGTGAAAGAGAGGTAAACTTCTAAGTCTAGCTGATAACTGTTTGGACGAGTATATCATATTGTGGAAATGTCTACTACACTGAAATGCTTTTTTAAATAGTAATGAAAAAAAAGCATAATAATAATGGTAGAAGTAAATATTGTAATCAAATGAATGCTAGGATATGAAAAATAACCTGCAGAGGAGGGCATATTCCCCCCCCCCCCCCCCCCCCCCATTTAAAACAAATAAGTAGCATTCAACATGTTTGGGAGATTCTTTTCTTACCATGTAATACCCAGGCAACAGCTTCTGAAGAAATTCAGCTTCTTTGTTCTGTACAGTCTTGATAATGAACTCATCATCACTTGTTAGATAAAACAGGGAACTGCTGGCACCTGGATTGGACAGCTCTATTAATGGTTCATTACATATGGAGTACTGGAAAGAAAAATGTGAACATGTGTTAAAAGCGGGACCAGTATTCAATCACAATGTTCTGAATTTATTCGGATTAGACCCTACCTCTTCTAATATTCCTGTATGAAAAACTATAACTACAGGTAGGATTTTACCACAGTGATTTATACTGTAGACACAACTGAACCATACAAAAAGTACTGCAGTAATTATAATGCAGTTACATTGCAATAGTGCTCCAAAATACCCATACTTATATGGTACTACTAAGGTTTTAAATCTGCTTTGCTGGATGGTTTGACAGATTAGCAATAGTCTTCGACTACCTTATCTCAGGTAACTTAGATAACATTAGAAAGGTCTGTGAAAACAGCCATAAATGTTTACACATTAAATCATAAATGCCATATTAATATATATTTTTTTACAATTTGTATTTATTTAATATTTTACATGGTAAAATGTGTTTAAAACATAAGATAACAATGTTTACTGTTTTTTATATGGGTCTGGCAACAGTGTAGACAAAAAAAAAAGTCTTGCAGCTAATGTAGTTGTAACCCTCAAGGGACAGGACTATCAGGAATAAACACTTTCACAATGGCTTCCCTCCGACACAGGATGTGGTTAAAATACAGACTAACACCCAACTGTGTCCAATCTTGCGTTAATCAAGACCATAAAAGTGCAACATTCACTACATGATGAACTGCCAGCCACAAACGGTTTCACACAGTTTTGTAATTCTTAAAAACAAAAAAAATTCTAAAAACATTCCCACTTAAGTTGTTCCTATTTTCCCTCTGTTTTGATAATGTTAAAATCCATTTTCTTACCTCTTATTATAACTATCAAGATAATGTAATAATAATGAGCTATTTGCATACCTAAAAGGATGGACTGTCAACTTTCAACTGTCTTTTTCCTTAAAAAGTATCATACTTAAATGCCAGAAGTGTCTACATTTGTTGATGTTCAAAGGTGGACACCTAATAAGATGAATTTGGTCTACAGTGTACTTGTTAGATAGTTTCGTTTCATTAGTGATAAATTGAATATTTTTGTAACCTTACAGAGTCCATACCCAACCTGACAGCACCAAATTAGGAGTAAATTAAACAGTTTAATTATTACAACTACTACTTCCATAGCAACCTTCTGATAATTTTGCTAATTTGCTAATGTTCCCTGGCTTTTCTCATGGTAATAATATGCATTTACTGTTTACAATAATAATAATAATAATAATAATAATAATAATATCTTTATTTTTATACAGCGCCTTTCATAGTGGACACCATCACAAAGCGCTTTACAGAGGTAAGCTGTGAACTGTGCATTATATGCAGTGTCACTTACAATAGGACACTGATTTAACATCTCATCCGCAGGATGGAGCACAAGGAGGTTAAGTGATTTGTTCAGTGTCACACAGTGAGTCAGTCAGTGGCCGAGTGTGATTTGAACCGGTGGCCTTCTGGTTACAAGCCCTGGACTTTAACCACTGGACCACACTGCCTCCTTATGTTTGCAATGTGTTATTATAAGCTTTACCATAACTCCCTGGGCTTTACAATACCTATACCATGCTTTCAGTATACTTTAATACACTTTTTCTTTTACTACGATCAACTCTTATGAGGGTAAAGTAATAATAAAGCTAATAAGAAAATGGATTTTCAAGCAGTCAAGCATACAAGCATCCAAAGGCAGAGGGAGAGAAAGAGAGAGTTGCTGTGGTATAACTTGTGTATCTGGTCATGTAAATAAAACCATTTTGATTTAAACATTTTGAGAGATAATTAGAGACCTAAAGAGCCAACCACTTAATGCGAAAGAATGAAAGAATATTTTACTTTACTGTAAAATTCATATCAAAACACAGTTCAATGCTAGAATCCAAGTTGCCCATAGTGATATTGCTATAAGCCAATAGAAATATTATATGGCAGCTTGCAGATAAACATATATGCAGAGTGTTTTAGATTTACATATGCTTCGGGAAATATGCATTCAGAAAGTGAACCCTTTGTTTTCCTACATCTTTATCATTTGGAATGCATTTTGCAGGCTGATTTCTCAGACAGATAATGCAGGACAGCACAGCATGTACTGGAAACATACTGAATGTTTCATACAGGAAATAAACAGAGATGGGTGTTATATTGTTTGTTTTGTCCTCCACAGAAGTGGTTTTAAAATCATACTGATGTACTGAAATATTTATTCTCATCTACAAGCCAGTTTAATGAGGTCATACTCACAAATCTACAGAAATAGTAGGTTTGGCTGAAATGTCTACCTGAAAGCCCTCAATTAGTGTTTAATGAACACAATTCCAGTGGGTAATTACATCTAATTCTATCTTGTTGTACAGACAATTAAAATAATGTAAACAGTATCACTTATATCCATTTAAATAATATATCATGTACAGTAAAGGGTAATAAAGAAAAGCAATATCTGTCTGGTTCAATCCAGAAACATACAGTCCTTCACAGTACAACAGCACACATCACAAAAGCAATGGCTGCCCTGCGCTGTAGTGCTACAGGAAAGGTGTCGTTTAGTACCAGCAGTGAAAGTGTTATGCAATAGATCACAGTTCAGGGAAATCATCGTTTGCCTTTTTATTCAAAGATATAAGAAGGGCAAACCTAGAGAGCTTTAAAGCCTCTTGCTTTTTCTGTTACTGACTCAGTGTATTGCTCAACACTGGACAAAAGATGGCGTCTTACCAAGTAATCATCTGGCTTGATCCCAAAGAGTTCTCTGAAGTAGCGGAATGCTAAGGGAGCGTAGGTCTTGAACCGGAAATCTGGGTAGTGATGTGCTGGGGTCAGGTTGCTGCCTTCGCTATACAAAATAGGAGAAACAGATTGCCATGATTTAACAATACTGGTAAAATAGATTATAAGTTTACTATATACAAACCAACCAATACTGTAGATAAGTTGATCAGAGAAGCTGATCAGTAAGACCATTAGGTTAAAGATTATTAGTATGGGAGACACAAACTGGTTGTTCATGCATATATGTTGAATAGAGATCCTAGACACATAAACACATAGAACATTTTTGTGCATGACTGATGTGTCTGTATGCCCAATGGTGGTTTCTTGTTCCAGTTTTATAATAAACAGTGTACTCGGTGTACAGTTGAACCTATGCAAATCTATTAAATTGGCTAAAAAACAAGTTAGATAAATTTACAGTTTTCAAAAGACGTATTTATTGCCGTGCTACAGTAATCCATGCAGTGTAATAGCATGCCAAAGCGAAACAATCCCATTTTAGAAGTTTTTGGACATTAATTGCTAAGTGAAAACTGTTTTTAAAGGCTCTCATTGTTAAAGTAAAACCCAGATGTGTACAGTTGTCCTCAATAAAATGTTTTTTTTTTTTTTGTTTTTTTTCCTTTCTCCAGGCTGGAAGCTGATTTTGTGGTTGTGGTCATTCCTGTTTAAAGAATATCTACCATCTCCCAACTTGTTCCAGCGTTTCTCACACCTACTACTACTCTTAACTTAGTGACCTTTAGAAACGTGTTTTAATAATGTAAAATATTCTCATGATGCAAGACAAAATTATAATAATAATCTGAAAATATATTTTCAGCAGCTGGTTGGAATGACAGTTGGGTAGAATCTGCTTCTTTTAAGAGCAGTCATTGGTGTTTTATAAATGCACCTCATCAAAAAGTTTCCTCTTCATCGCTCGGCTTAAAAGCAAATGAAGAATTTACTGTTAGGACATGATAAGAGTATTAACTACTCTATTTCTCATCAAGGCTCTCACAGATAAGAGTTAAGGGTCATTCCTGTGGAGGAATTTTTTTCTCTTGCTGACATCCCTGGCAATTTGTCACCAGAGATAAATTGCCTCAGCGGTTCTCAAACCCAATTTATTTTACAGCAACTTTTAGACATTTAGAATGAGGGTAACAGACCAACATGCTGGCTGAATGCTAACTAATGCAATTGCTTTGAACAAAAATACAAAGGTAATGAGCTAACCAGTATTTTTAATTTCTCTGTGGGGCCACCAAACTACGGGCTTTTCATTTTCTAAGTTAGAAAAGCCGGCTTGAAATTCTCTGTCTTTTAAAAATGCTGAAGCCAAGCTGCTCAGAAGAAAAATGCGTACAGTTTTAGTCCAAAGAGTTCCTTCACCTAAAATAAAGGTGTTCATTGTCAAGTGTGGGTGTCGTAAACTCAGTCAAGGACAAATCTGCTGCATGCTGCACACAGGAGAGGTGCAAAAGCAATGAAACCTTTTCTCTAAGAAACCAGCTCACGCACATACAGAAGGTCCTCATAATAGCTTAATAAGTGCACAGTAAGTGAAAGTTAAAAATGTGTATAAAATCAAGTTAATTGTGTTATAGCTGACGCAGTCTGAAATGCCTGTAGGGGGCTAGGAGTGTATGATAAATGGTGCAAGATCAAGGCATTTATCGTGTTCACCATGTAGAGTGTGACAGATGGACAGACAGACCAATAGATGGACGGACACGATAAGAGTATAAGGGTCGCCATATTTTTTAATGAGGGCCCTAAAAAAGAACAAAACTGACTATTTTTAGCACAATGCAAATATGTTGTTACAGCAAGATTGAAATATCTGTCACACACAGCTTACATTTATGATTTTTTTTTATACATATATACTATATATACACACACACACACACACACACAGGAATGGTGTCAGAAAATATGACATGGAGCAGCGTAAGAGCAAACTTTTAGAACACCCTGCAAATGTATTGCCATAATACTGCAGTATCTTATTGTAAGGGACAGCCTTTTTTTGTTTTTTAACCTACACCATCTGGATACTCCAGTATAAGCTTTCAGTTAGCAAAAACCACAGCAAAGTAATGAGCCCCAAAAGGGTAACATTCTGTCCCAGCACTTACCTTGGTAAAAACACACTTTCCACTACGTAGAAATCCTGCATAAGCACATCTCTGTCTGGCTTAGAAGTAAGATTCCCTACGGCGTACCCTATTCCCAGCTGGATAGCTCCCTTCAACGCAGAGGATGTTGTCTGAAAATAAAACACAATATACAGTAAGCACATCAGCATAATGTCCTCCATTTCTAATAATGTTCCCCTAATGCTTATTGAAACTGTGAGATATTCAGCTGTGATGTCATTGTCTGATGACACCCATTGGATCTTCCAAAGCTCCTAAAACAGTTGACCCTTTATGAAGAGGGGGCTATAAAATTCTGACAAAATATATATTTTGCTAACATTTTACAGAAGGCTACTATCTATTAAAACAGACTAGCTATTAGGAAGTGGGCTGAGCAAGACAACCACTTTCATTAGCAATATAATAAATAGAATTGAATGCAATTTTATATTTAATTGAAAACTATCTTGCTAGAATGTTAAGTTTATTGAATTTATTTTCCATGGTTGAGTATGTGGGTGTTTGGGACTGAAGCACAAGCAAATTAAGTGTCTTTGCCAAGGTCATGCAGTCAGTGGCTGAACAGCAACTTTAACTCAGGATGTGTGGGGAGCCAATCTTTAACCACAAGAGTAGAGTGTCTCATCATGAACATTTGTTTGCACAAAATAACTTCCCCATTATGCCTTGACCTTTTTTTAAATAACACATGTAGATGTTTGTTTCTTGCTGAAATGTATGTATGTCAATCCATGTAGTCTTGTGGGGAGAGCTGAAGACCAGGCCTTAAAATTATTATTATTATTATTATTATTATTATTATTATTATTATTATTATTAGGCTGAGAGGCGCTGATGGACTGAAATACTGACTGTTAAATGACCTGTATCTCCTGAAAATGCTCATAATTATAAAGCAAAGAAGAAAATAAAACAATGTACTGTAAGCCCAAGCCTAACTGAAAAAAAAAAACAATTATGTCAGTTATGAAACATCCTCACATTTGGTTTGTTATTTTAAAACCAAAATGTTATAATCGGAGCTGTCCAGCGATAAAAAAAAATGAGATTAAAAAAAATTAACCTCAGTTAATCTTGGTTTTATTCACATATTTAATTGATGCAATTACTGCAACCATCTCATTTAAGTTTGTTTTATTACTGATGCTATTATTTATTTATTTATTTATTTACTTATTTAGCAGACGCCTTTTTCCAAGGTGGCTTACAGAGACTAGGGTGTATGAACTATGCATCAGATGCAGAGTCACTTACAACAACATCTCACCCGAAGGACGGAGCACAAGGAGGCTAAGTGACTTGCTCAGGGTCACACAGTGAGTCAATGAGTGAGCCGGGATTTGAACCGGGGGGACCTCCTGGTTACAAGTCCCTTTCTTTAACCATTGTTTTTGTGACCTTGACCTCTCTTTGGGTTATTAAGCCTTTGCATTTCTGTCCAAAATGGACTCATTTTAAAAGTGATTCTGATAACCCAGCATTGCATGGACTCAAACATACACATGCTGTGTGATATAATCACGATAAGGGATATGGCAAGTTTTCAAGACAGCTGGCTGGCAGCTCTGTGATGGTTTTCTTGTACAGGGTTCCACTGCAGTGCAGCGTATGTTGACGTTCACAGTACATTTACCTTTTTGTAGGTTTTCTCCCCATTTTGTTTCCCTGACACTCCAACTCCATTTTCAGTGGCAGATGACATCCTAAAAAAAAAAATACTAGCATGAGAAAAAATTGTTTCTGATATCAACATGAACAAGTCAAGACATCCCAAAAGTCAGTTCAAAGCTAAGAAAAAAATAAAAATAATCACTTCTCTGTAAAATGAACATTTATACCTGGCTTTTGTGGAACAGAACACTTTAAATTGTAGTGTTTATTTTTTTGTATTTATATATTTTTTTCAATTGAATAAAGATGCAAAAAAGGTTCTATACAATTTAAAACAAGAATTACGTATCATAAATACCATACATTATCAACGGTATAGTTATAAATAAGGCAAATCTGTTTGTGATTTTGGCATGGAAGCAGTTGCTTCATTACCTTCCCTGTATCCTCATTTTTCAAATCATTGTCATAAGTGGTTTTATCCATTAATAAATTACCGTACTGAAGGTACAAATGTAAGTACATAGCTGGAACATCTATATTGGTTTCATTTTGAATGTAATTTGAAAAGCAGTTTGGTTTTTTAAATGGTAAAAGTCCAGTAGCAGCACATTATGGTAATTGGAGATCTGCAATTAACAATTCAGCAACCCAGTATATAATGCGCTAAGAGCATTATGCTTTCTTTATTACATGCAATGCAAATGGGACCATTTTCTAAGTAAAACTACATCCTACTAGTTTAAATGTGAAAAATATGTTATTTAAAAAGCCATGCTTCAAATACCTTGCTTAAACAATGTGTAAGTCATCTGCGTATCACGGCGGCTGCATAATTCAGTCATGTGACCTCTAATCTTGCATCCTGTTAAATAGCATAAAAAAGATTTTCCTGAAACATACATACTTTATTTACAAAATGTTATCTGTATAACAAAAGCGTCTTTCCTTTGTTCACATTTTAGGTTTCTTCCATTAGGAGTGTAGGAGATATTCATAATCTCTTGATGCACTGGGCAGTAACAGGAGCCTGACTGAGTTGTTCGAAGACTGAAAAAGAGAATACATGGAAGCTTTATGGAGGGTGGAAATGTAAACTAACTGGAAAGCCAAAAAAGTTTGAGTCGAGTGGGTGTGGAATTGAAATTAGAACTGAAAAGAAGTACTCGTCATATTGTAATTATGAAATGAACTGTGATAGTGGGGCACTGCAGCTTTAAATGTTACAAGCAGCTGGTTTAGCACTAATTCCCCCATGTTCCACACCAGATTAACATTAGCGAACAAATGATCTGTAATGTTGAAGCAAAAGGGATTCAGGTAAAAGCTGGTAATGAAGAGAGAAAAGGGATTTAAACTACTCCTTTGATATTTAAACTGAATATGTTCTGGAAGATCTTCTCTGGAAAAAATGCATAGCAGGGACCATGTTCAAATTCATTTGAATGGCTGTAGGCAGCCATTACAGCGATAATGTATTTTTTCAGTAAAAATGAGTTCTGCTTAATATATTCCACTCTCCAGGCTGACACATCTTCAGTCTGCTGGAAAACCATATTAGGCTAGATAAGAACTGTTGTGCTATGAAAATTCTGCTGTGTAGAGAATGGGTTATAGCAATTCTGAATGGAATGTGGAGAAATGCCATCTTCAACACTGCTCAAACAGATCATGTCACGCATTGCAGTTAAGAGGAATAGCATAGTCATTGTGATTCCGACCAAAGCAACATAATAGTAAGGGGGATTTATAAAAAAAAAAAAAAAAAAAAAAGTCACAACATGCACTTCTTTCAAATTATTTGCACAGAATAACACTTGAGCACAACTTTAAACTTGATATGCATCTCAACCAGTAACACTAAACACAATTCAAACACTGTTAGGGGTATTAGATATACTGTAGAAAATTGAGAATTAGCGAACAAAAACAAAGCATCCCCTGGGGCCTAATGTAAGGGTAATGGCATCTCTGATGGCACAGTTTGTACATATGAATTGAAATAGATGAATTGAAAAATACCTCAGTAATGGATATGGCTATTGGTTAAAACAATGTAGCTCTGAAACAATTTACTGCAGTACTTTACAATAAATACTGCAATTTACAGTAGTATTGTTTTTGTAAAATGCATTAAATTGTTGCACATTACACTGTAGTGTACTGCAGTTCTTTGCTGTTAGTACATGTAGTCGTCAATGTTTACTTTGGTTACTATATTTTAATGATTTTGTTTTCTACACTAAATAATACATTTTGTATGTAGATGCATTTTTTAACTACAGGCACTGGATTAAAACTAGGGCTTCTGTTTTTCGGTGTTTATTCATTTTATTTTTCTGTGCTTATTTTTAGTTTTATGTAAATTGTTTTTTTTCTGGCCTTCGTTTTTGATATACTGTATGAAATGAGTATTTTCGGTTATTTTCCAAAATGCTTGAGCATTTTTTTTTCTGTCAAAATATGCATAGTAGTAACTTGACAGTACTTGCACACTTAAGTTGTACCTTCTGTCCTTTGCTATGTTCCACAACAAAATCCTTAAGGTCATGGGCACATTCTTTTGGGGTTTTTGTGTGTAGGTATCGTTTTACATTTCGCCACAATTTACAATTATGTTTTAAATCCTCTGTATGTTAAACTATAATACAACTTTAAATCCTGCTAACAACCCTCCATTCCTAATTGTAATCTCGTTTTAAATCCCGCAAGCAGTCTCTCCAATAGAAATGTAGGAATGTGCTGTCAATCAGTAGTTGGGGAGGTTTAAAGTATTCAGAACAAATCAATGATAGATAAGGCAGGAAAGTGGGACATTGCCTAGCTGCGCTGGGAAATGTATGTTTTTATTTGTAGTAGGTTTTATTTTTTTACACCAGAAACACTTCCAGCATACAGTTGTTTATACAAATATGAAAACTACATGGGCATTGACTCATACTGGTCTGTGAGATACAGTATAAGGCTTTGGCAGTGTGACAGGGGAAGCTTTGTAAAACGACTGCCACAAAGGTGTACATTTTTCTTCTACGACACCCACAGCTGACACTTACCTGGAGAATTTTAAAATGCAGTTGTGTGTCATGTATAAAACCACTGTCCCAAATAGGCCTTTATTGTCCAATAAACTCAAAGTCATATGACCACAATAAGGCAGACATCTTAGGTCATAATTCAAAGTGAAGGTTACAGAGCATAAGGAATCAAAATGTTCGATGCACCCTATAAATCACTCAAAAGCAATTTTCTTCACTAGATTATGAGTTTTATTTCCGATTTCAAAAGTGAAAATGTAACCCTATCAATGAATAATAAATGTATGATACTAACGCTCACAAAAAACACAGACTACAGAAACAGGACCCAGTAAATACAGACACACATCCATCCATTCATGCTACTTCAAAAAGCATCATATTTTATTCTGTTCTACATTACCTACAGTGTACACATACATACATGTCTAAAACATGTTCATTACTTGCATACATACATAAATAAGATATCAATTTACAATTACTTTGTTCTTGGAAAGGTGAAACAGCAGAGAAGAAACTTGACAGTAACATACACATGTGATGGGAAGCTAGGTAACATTCTGTAACAACCACCACTTGCTGAGATACATAAATTCACCCTGGACTTGGACTGAGACCATGACTTAGGAGTTGAAATAACTGAACACAGCACCAGTCACAAGACAGCAGTGCGAAGGCGCCACTAATCAGTTGCCTTTGACAGGGGGAACCTTTCATCGGGTGAGATTTGTGCTTAGTGTGGCTGAGAGCCAGCGGAACCTGCAAAGGCACCACCAGCAGCATTTCAATGCAACAACCTGGAATGAGTTACATACCCTTCTATAGACTATTCATCAGTATGTATACTGAGCTGCTGCTTATTATCCAATTACCACTGAACTGGTGAAGAATCACATATTGTGATCTTCCATAATTAATCAAATATAGCTCAAAGCTACTGTAATAATAATCCTGTTATAATACACTGCTCAAAGAGGACTAGAAATGTGTTAGATACATGCTCTGAGCGACAGAAAGTGTGTGTGTGTGCGCGCGTGTGCGCGTGTGCGTGTTTGTGTGTGTGTGTGTGTGTGTGCGCACGTGTGCATGTCAGAGACAGACAATTTATAGCTAAGCAAATCATTATAATAGCTCTCCTACAATTCTGCTGCAGCATGCTTCTTTTTAGAGAAACCTGTAAAACGGTGGGATTTTAATGTAAAGAAATGGGTATATACAACAAAGGGCCAGTTGTTTCCTTGTCACAGCCAAGCACAATGCTACCCAGCATCTTTACTATGTGGTTTTTTTTTTGTTGTTTTTTTTTTAAATTTGGTCGTTGCCAATTATTTTTATTATTTTCTTATTATTAATTTGGAATGGCCAATTATTTATTTATTTATTTATTTATTTATTTATTTATTTATTTATTTTAAATAATTTAGTCGTTGCCAATTAGTTTTTATTATTTTCTCCCCAATTTGAAATGCCCAATTATTTTTAGGCTCAGCTCACCTCTACCACCCCTGCGCTGACTCGGGAGGGGCGAAGATGAACACACGCTGTCCTCCGAAGCGTGTGCCATCAGCCGCCCGCTTCTTTACACTCTGCAGACTCACCGTGCAGCCGCCTCAGAGCTACAGCGTCGGAGGACAACGCAGCTCTGGGCAGCTTACAGGCAAGCCCGCAGACGCCCGGCAAGACTACAGGGGTCGCTGGTGCGCGGTGAGCCGAGGACACCCTGGCCGACCTAACCCTCCTTCCCCCAGGGCGACACTCGGCCAATTGTGTGCTTCCCCTTAGGAGCTCTCGTCCACGGTTGGCTGTGGAATAGCCTGGACTCGAACCGGCGACTCCAGTAGATCAGTTCAAATAACGATATTGAACTGTGCTAACCTAGTTGCACCCATATTTTTATTTGGACAAGCACACTCTTTTTGGGATGGTCTATCCTTACACAAAGTTTAATCACCAAAAAGTCCAGCAGTCTGATATTGATGTTGAACGCAATAAAAGTTACATTAAGAGCTGCATTGTCATTGAATAGTGTTACAGTAGCCTGAATTGTCCTATTAAGGAATTTATAAACATACCCACATACTTTTTTATCATTAACCCTGGCCACAGACTTAAAAGGCTTTTGTTCTTTACAAGCATGGCGATGAATCTGTAGAGAACCCTCATGGCTGCGTGTGTGAACCAGGGTGAGGAATGCACCCTGAGTAGACTGGGATAACTACAACTGTAAGAATAGGGATTAATGTAAGGGTAAGGTTCCTGTAAGGTAAAGGTTCCTGGAGCGGGCTCCTCCTTTCAGGGGAGGTAGTGCTCAGTCGCTTGTAGGCCAGCTTTTGTTATGTTAGTTGTGTTTTTACTGTGTTTTGTTTTGCATTTTTGTATTTATTATTTTGCTTATAACTTGTGTGTAGGTCCTTCCACACTGGATTTTACCATTGCTTATACTATTGCAAATAGGAATTATGAAAACACTGTCAATAAAACCTGTGCGCTTGCCAGGCATGGCAACGTCAACCACTGTGTCTCTCTAGTCTGTCAGAGGATACCCTTTTACACCATTGTATTTGTTGTATTCTACTGTGGTTTTAAGAGTTAAAACATGCAGTATTGGATATAAATGAATGTTCCTCTCCACAGCAGTTTGGTTGCTAAGCATCGTTAAGCACAGTAATGATGCTTTCAAATTAAATTCATCAAGAGCATCTGGCCTAATGAAGAGTAATGCATGAATGTCAGGTGATCTGTGTGTTATTTTGAAAAAGAAATGCACTAGTAATAAAATTGCTTTTAAGGTTGGTCAATGGAAGGTATGATGAATGAACAATAAAAGCACTGGGTTATATTTAATTGGAACTGGATTCATACGTATCAGGTACAGAAAGAGATTTCCTTCAATAAAGCCCTAATGGAGGCTCTACTCTCATCCCTTTATCCAGGGAAAAGAAAGTCAGGGTCATCCTTGCACCTTTTCAGCAACAATTACAGTTCACTGCCTCATTCGTACCCCATCCACTGCCCTATGTACAATGTACTATTTATTCTCCCAGATTGTATTTAAATTTGTTGGCGTTAGAATGCCAGCCTCTCTGGCACATTCATCCATGTAGCAGGTACTTCCGAGGAAGTGAAAAAGCAAGGACTACAGAGTATCTAGTTTAGGAATAACACATGAAACTGTCAAGTTAACCCATTGTAAGTGGCCAACGTGCAGAAATGATAAAAACCTCATGTGCAATCCTTTTTATTATCTTACATAAAAGCCAATGTGCCCCACCACAGGGCCTCAGAAGGATTGCTTTGAATTTACTGCGGAAATGAGGAAAAGCTACAAACCCTATTGCCAAAAGTCTAAAGTACCTGCGCATTTCTATTTCTATTGTGAATATCTTTAACATGTCAATGGCCAAAAAGTGACAAGTGGATTGGTTTATTTGATCCTTGATAACCTGTCTGAGACCTCCCTACTTTTCCCCAGTAGAACAATACAAAATCTAAAATGTATCAAAATATAAAAATAAAGCAGCAATGCCTGAATGTCTGAATCACAAAAGTGTTTAGATATACTCATGTGAAACAGCATATACCTACACCCCCTACCGTCAAGGTGTCAAAATCATAATTAAGACGTTATTTTTGCAGGTTTCCTGGTATATTTGCTTAGCTTACGTCATGTTCACTAAAAACACAAAAGCAATGATATGGGACAACTGAAAAGCTGTATGAATGCAATTTTAAATCTCATGTTGCTTGGATGTTGGCACCAAGAAAGTACTGTCACCATTTGCCAACTAAAATTTACTGGATACACAGAGAGGTGAATGTTCTTCCATTCTTTCTCGGGCTAGGGTTCAGCACCTTGAACTCCATTTTGTTTTCTGTGTGCTGACAGCAACCTGGCACCACCACCTAAAACAAACAGTCTTGGACAGAGTGTCCATAGTGTTGTACTCTACAGTATGTTGTGATCATCACTCAAGTTCATTCAAGTCTGTTTTATGATTCTGTCCATTTGGTACTAAGGGAGGTAACATGGAATGCAGTTTTGATTAGAAGTCCAACCAAGACAACAAGCAATGCCCCAATATATTGTGGAAAGTTCCTTTTTGGAGAGCACAACTAGGGTTTCAGAATACTGTGCTTTCCTTGGTTTACTCCACCAACGTTTCTCAATCCAATTGAGGTTTAATGGGCGAACTGAAAAGGTCAAGGCAAATCAACCTCTATTTAATACATATATTTTTTGACAGGACATATTCTTTTTTGTTTGTTTGTTTTCTTATTTGAATGTATTTCTTCCTGTTTTGTTGTATTCATTTTCTGTTTCAGTCAATGTATCCTGGTGATTTTTTTAAAACTCAGAAGTTTAACCCTAACCCATTTGACTTCATTTGGTACACCAAACTATTTACCTGTCCCCTTGCGAGACCCTGGCCCTAGTGAATGGTAAAACTATCACAATTGTTCATTGTGGTATTTGATACAGATGTACTGTCTGTCTTCCAGTACATCCACTAAAGGCACGGGGGCGGTTCATGGCTGCGCTCTGGTGTATGAGATTCTGAGAGCTTTATTAAGACCCCAGGGGTGCTTAAAAAAGTTAACAGTGTATGATGACTGAAACAGAAAATGATACAAGAACACATTAGTTAAGATAACTTTATATTTTAGGCCCATTCCAAGTACATATTTAAGGGCATTTAAATGGCCCTTTGGTGTATATACCCATTTCTTTAAATTTAAGAGCATTTAATTGATATTAGATATCATGTGGGTAAACTGTTATAAAGGTAAAATAGTTTTTATACTGTGTTGTTAATGAAGTCATACTTTAAATATTAAACTGCTGTATGGGACTTCTAGAAAGGCACTATTAAGTACATATCATTGTCTAAAATGAAAAACATTTTATACAGCTGTGGAATGTGGGCTAAATGGTGGATTCATTTCTGCCTGGGGGAAAATATTTCTGAATTTCAACCCTTTAGTGAGTTTTTTCTCAATTCATCTTCAGTAATGTTTCCATTACAAAGGATGAGACTAAAAGTGATCGTTTTGCAAAGAGCATCTGCAGTTAAAGATAATTCTGTTTTAGAATAAGGTTTCAATATTTATTCATACTCATTGAAAAATTAGCGTTTAGTTTAGCTGTATGAGAGTTTAAATTAGGTCAAGATTTAACACTAAAATCGATTTGTATTATATATGTTCTAATAGGAATGGCTTCTAACTAAATAAAAAAAGATGGAAAACAAAACTGCTTTATAATAAGCCTGTAAGCATTTTCGTGACTGGCCCAGTTATTATAGAAAAGGGTGTGACATTGGGCAGTTCTCTGCTTTGTTTTCAGTATCTTAACTTAGCACTTTGCCCTCTCCGTTCCTAATGCTACACTTTTAACAACAAATGATCTTGCCATGTGATTTCCCACTTGCTGTGTCTATAAAGCTGACTTCACCTGACATGAAAAATAAAACTTACACATGTGGTTAAATCTATTAGCTCTCACCAGTTTTAGAGGTATCTCTACACAGTATAAAATCACAATTTATAAAATGTCTCAATACAGAGAAAACATGTTTAGTCCATATACACAACCACCTGCCGCTGTAGGTCACTAGCCTTTTGTTCTTTAAGCACAGGTTAACTTCCCCTCAGGGTACTTTATTGCAAACAGCTCTTTATTTTTCTTGACTTTTGTGTTCCTTCAGTTGGTGTTTCAATCTTTTTCCTTATTCACTGTTGTCTCATGTCTCTGTTAAACATTATCTGGATCAAGTCTGATGCCTAATACAGCTTGCTTCTTTTGATCACCCCTCCACAAATATTTGTAGCTCCTGTTACATTTTATTTGCCAGTCTCATATGCAATCCCAAGCACACATCTTACTAAACGGTGCTTTGTTGCCACAGCTGCCCTCAGCTCCTAATGACAACCAGTGAATCAATCCAGCAAGAACCACTGATAGACATGGCGCTGATTTTGATGGCTCTTTCCAGAAATGCAGCTGAAAGCAGCTGTTACTGTAATGGCAGCAAAAACAACTTCTGAGAGATGTTAGAACGAGGAGTGTAATGCAAGAACATACATTTATCCTCCCTTTTCAAGCTACTGAACCTTGTAGGCGAGACCCCATTCTGGGAAGTTTCCACTTCCAGTGCTGTGACTTTCAGCAAGGCATGCAAAAATGTTCCAGATTACAGATAAAAACATAGAGGTTAAATAAACCAAATGCATTCGTTTGAGCAAAATACTACTGGGGCAGCAGTGTGGTGTAGTGGTTAGGGCTCTGGACTCTTGACCAGAGGGTCGTGGGTTCAATCCCCAATGGGGGACACTGCTGCTGTACCCTTGAGCAAGGTACTTTACCTAGATTGCTCCAGTAAAAAAAACCCAACTGTATAAATGGGTAATTGTATGTAAAAATAATGTGATATCTTGTAATAATTGTAAGTCGCCCTGGATAAGGGCGTCGGCTAAGAAATAAATAATAATAATAATAGTTGAGAATATACTTGTGATTTCCTTACGTTTCTACTGAAATCGAAAACTAATCAATTTATCCTTTCTTAGCTGTTTTTGTGCATGTGATATGTTTTGATCAGATCAGAAAACTGTTGCGGCCTGCCTGTGCATCTCTGGTCCTTTTGGGTTTGTTTTCTCCCTTCAACACCCATGAAATTGAGATTACAGAGTATCTTTGGCTAACATATACAGCCAACTCCCATGAGACTGAGAGCAAGGCTGGATAAGTCAAAGGCTCACAGTGATGCTTCTTAAAGCAGCAATGCTCAATTTCTAACATCTGCAATTATACAGAAAGTAAATAATTTGAATAGAAATAACAAGTACATTTCTGTATTATTCCGCACATTCTTTTCATTGATGAAAAGTAGACCCGGCCAGCAGAACAGCTTGTTTGTCTCCACACACTCACAGATCCACCTGCCGCTCGCTGTTCCATCAAGGACAATTCAATTCTACTCTTGCATCCCTTGACTACTTTTTCCGGTAAGGAGGTCAGCTGCACGCGGTGTCACGCTGCCTAGGCAACGGGATGCAACTTGGAGCATTGCATGCGTTGACCAGCAAAACAAGAAGATGTGAAAAGACTGCTTACATGCAGCCCTGTGTATATTTCATAATCTTAAAAATGTTGTAGAAAAAAAAAAAAAAAAAAGTAAATTCCGGGGCATGCAATGTCTGTATAGACATCAATACATTACTGGTGTTACCCAATGAACAATAGTATTTACTCTAGTGGCAGTTCTAAAGAATAGACTGAAAGAATCATTGAGGACAGGTCAAGTATCTCTCCAGAACATTTACAAACTTCTCACACCTGGCTACCCATGGTGGCCCTATACCCTAACTATAGCTTGTCACAGAGGGTGTTTATCTCAAACAGAGATTAAAATGTTTAAAAAATAAATAAATTATCATGCCATTAGAGGATTAAGAATAACTCCACTGTTTCTTTTTTCAATAAGAGACATACAGTAGCAATCTGATTTAGGATGATTTAGGATTATTGTACAGTTTAAACAAATATCTCATTCTAGAAATAGAATCACTGGTAAAATCTGGTGAACACGACAGGGAACAATTCTTTCAACACCATGCATGATTTAAACCAGACGAAAAGGCATGGATTCCCAGAAAAAACATATGCTGATTTTGTTTATCATTAGTTAATAAACCTTAGTTGCTAAGAAGAGTTAAATGAAATGGAATCGTTTGTCCTATTCTGCTGTACCATTCATGTAAAGGTGCCTAACTTTTACAAAAGCAATAATCATGTATACCTGAAACCACTCACCTTGGGTCAGGACAACGTCCTGTTTTTGTAGAAGGTAAAACTTGAAAAACTGGTGTCCAATTAGAATGTTTAGCAACGCAATGCCTGCAAAGTGCCTTTCTGTAAACAAGCTACAAACTCTTGTTATGTCATTAGTTCTAAGAACTCCTCATTGCAGTTAGAACACTGGGTTTACAACAACACTGACATCACAATAATTTTGCTCTAACATAATAAAGCCTATTTATGTACTCGTTCTTCTCTGTATTAGTATTTAACTATTGTTGCTATAACGCCACTAATTAGCTAAAGTGTGTGGAGAATTATACATGTTGATTAGAAATGTCTCATTCTTCAGTTTTAAAGACTGTAATAAGAGATTTCAAAGTTTCATATTTTTACTGTATTTTATTGCCTAGGTCAGAGGCAACCTATGGTCCTTAAAAAATCCACTAAATTAGGCTACTGAAACCCCACACCCCAAAACCATTAATCTACATCTCACTTGTTAATTAAGGTAGGATATAATCTGCTGCTTGTACATTAACTGAATATAAAAAAAAAAAATGACAAGGAACTAATCTCAGAAGAACCAATGTCACGTGTCACTACACAATGTCACGTGTCAATGGCACTACAAGAGTTCTGTGCCAGCCTACCAATAATGAAGCCTTTATTGTCATTGTTTGTTAAAACTGATACATTTCAATGATCTCAACGCTATCAGATCTAAATACTGCCACATTTTAACCTGATACACGTCCTGTTGGTGTTAACCCTGCTAAAACAACCACAGAATATAAGCTTTGGAGTTCTGTATAAACAGTTCAAACAGCCATACAGCTCTGACTGATACACCGAAACCAACACAAATACAGTATTACATTCATAAAGCACATTCAACGACACTGCAGTTGTTTAAGTCCATGACTTTGCCCTTGTACTTTTTTGGCCCCACATGCTTTTTTCCCTTTCAGGTTAGAACTCAGTACAAGTTGTGCCCTCCTGTAACAAGCACAGAGGTCACTGGGGGAGGCAATACCTGTGATCCAACATTGAGGAGAGTGGTGTACCTTCAGAGATGTTTCCAAATAGGAAGCCTTGTTGAAAATGTGAACATATATTGTATAGTTCTGCAAAGGACAGATGCACATGGCAACTCAGTTATCAATGGCTGCCAAAATGACACCATGGGCCATATTTTCAAAGCAATTTACTCTAGTCTTTAATTAACTCCTATTTTTTAACAGAGGAAATGTTATATTAATGTTACCAAACGAGAAACAAACAACTTGAGGGTGTTGAGAGACTTTGTACTATTGTCTAGTTGTTTGGGTCTTGCTTTGCCTATTAACAAGCGTTTTTCTCCACCCAAAAAACAGGAGTTAATCTGAAGACTGGAGTAAACGCTTTGAAAACATGAGAACCATGTTAACAAAAAGGCCATTGCTTTGCTTCCGGCTGACTTTTCAGTTTAATAACTTAATGGTGCGTAGTGCTCAAAAACCAGGCTTGAAATACTGTACCTGCTTACATTTGTGCTGAGCATAAATTAGAGCCATATTATTTTTATCTGTAAAGTAAATCCAGAAAGCAGTCATTTATACCTGTAACACAAGCACTATTTACCTACCGCACGCACAAAAAACAAAAAAAAAAAAAACCACAATGTGGTTATTGAAGAACTGGATCACAATACATTTCCCACAAAAAAGGATCAGTGGCACTGTATAAATATACCCTTTTTATCTACTCTTTTTTGCTTCTGTAATTTAATGACACACAGATTACAGGAAGAGTTCTTATAGTACTCTAACCACATTGCATGAGAAAAAAGCCCCTTTGTTTTGCATATTTGCCAATATGCTGCTGCACTAGACTTAATTTGTTAACAGCTAGGCAGAGCACAGTAGCCTCTGTTGATACTCAAGCAGGTCCCATGACTTATTCTTGGAAGCTCCGACATTTAACATTTTAAAATGAACTCAAAAGCTAATTGGATAAATTAATACAGGTTGCTTATTAGCCCTAATTGGTCTGCTATATTTGTTTTGTATTAGACTTGTCATTTGATTTTCCTTTTTTTTCTCCTCTGTAATATAATCAGAAACCTTCAGAATGCACAATCCAGCTGTTCTTGTTCTTATTAAATGTAGAATACTGTAGACAGAACTACGGTCCATTACAGTAAATATATTTCCTGTGCATTGGTTTGCACTGATTGAAATCAAAACTCATCTGAATTTTGTTTTATTCCACAGGTCGGTTCAATGTACAACACGTATCGTAGAGGGAGTTTAAGCCTATTCTCTGTCTACAGAAACTATTAATCTTTACTACTTCAAACTAGTGAGGGAAATAGCGTTCTACAAGTAACATATTAGATTAATTATAAAAGCCTTTTACAATTAAATCCAGCAATTGATATTTTTTTAAGTTGGGACATTTAACACAGTACATACATTTTCCTAGGAAACTTACAGTGCAACAGCAGCAAGAAAAGATTTAAGCCGGTATTTGCCTCCTATCCCCTTGTTTTCGTGCATTAAGAGACATGCATGTCTGAGAACAGCTCAACCGAAGCAACGTCAGGGGAACGGAGAGACCACGTCTAGGTGGGTGTGTCCAATCACCAGAGCTGAACTGCATAGCCCTCCCTCACCCAAAAACCCACATCCCTCCACCCCTTAAAATCTTAACTGTAAATGAACCTCCAAACATTACATGTCAACATTTTATCTTTATACAGAATATCACATTCCGGTGTGTATTAAAACTCAACTGTGAGGAACTTAAAGACTACAAATGTATAAGGAGGTGGGGAGTCATTGTGGTTTGAAGGGGGTTACTTAGGTGGGTGGTGGGTGTTCTGTTAGATTAAGGGGGGAGGGGGGTTGTTAGGTTGTTGTGTTATGTTGGGAGGGGGTTGTTAAGTGGGACGTGCAAGATGAGTGGCTGAGTCATGGTTTGCATGAGCGAGTGTCTGTGGATTGGGGAGCCTGAGTAGATGGATGGCTCTTAGGTGGGGATGGGCCCGAGGCTATAAAGGTCTGGGAAGTTTGTGAGGGTGAAAGTGCTAGCAGGGTCTCGCACACGGGAGTCTGTGTGTTCCGGAATGAGAAGAGAATCAGTCTGCTTGGTTTTGTTATTTTACTCCCAGTTCCTCTTCCCTTGCTTTTATGTATTTTTTAAACATTAATAAAGCGCAATTAAGTCAAGCTTTGTGGAATCCATATTTTGCATTCATAAATAAATTCGGCATGAGCTTTTTGAAAATGACACCTACTTCAGCCTCCATATATATATATATACCTGTCCAAATAAATTATTTACATAAGGTTACTTAAGTTAAAACCTGAAAAATGTAAAGACAAACCTGAAAAAGTTAACAAAAGAGAAAAAAAGGAGAATTTCAATAGGAAGCTTTATTACCCTTGACGCATTTTATTATCAATGTCTCCTACAGCTCTATTGGAAGCAAAACAGAATGCACGTGTAAAAAAAAGAGTGCTTCAAAGTTTATATCTATCAGGACCCCCAGTAGAGGCCTGGATGAACTGTTCAGAATATAAGCGTGGACTCATTTACTATTAACTTGCTTGTTAAGCATCAGATCTTAAATGTTTTGGCAGTCTTACCCTTTTCTGAAGCATAATACAACGTAAAAGATTGCTATCATCAGAACTTATTACATTAATCACATGCTGTGTTGTGCATATTTTACAAATTAATCTTCCTACTGTACTAAACCTGTAGACTTTCTACTAAAACACCATGTTCTGTCAATAGAAATTACTTTTTTTTTTTAGACTGTGTTTTTTAACTCTGTTTTTTTTTTTTATATTTCAAAAGTAAACTCTGGAACTAGACCTCTACCACTATTGCACACTCAAGTAGGTATGTAGGACTGATCAAAGTCTAAGTGGTAAATCTAGGAGGCCTTTGATTTATTGCAGAGGAGTGCTCCCAGTAAGATCACATGATACCTTCTGAATTGGCAACAAAGTAAAAAGCATACAGTAAGAAAACAAAACCCAACACTACCTTTTCAATTTTGCTAGCTGTTTTGTTCAAGTAAATTATACTTACATTTGTTTTAAGAAGTCAGTGAAACTCACAGGTCTCTTTAAAAACTGTTGCTAAGAGTGACATGGCAAATCTCAGGTGCTGATTAGAACTATCAGTTACTAGAATGCAGCATACAGCTCCTCTGTGAAAGTAAACTACAGTGTAATTAAAACAACCAAGTAGAAATCCATTACTGTAGTAGGTTTAGCTTTCTTCCTTCCTGTCATTGCTGTCCTTTGACCTAGACTCAATACACTGGCTCAATCTGTTCATTTAACAATATTGTATTAAATAGCTAAATAGGGAAAGCAATAGTTAAAGCACTGACTTTCAACTACTGAAAGCCCTGGACTGATCCCACTGGTTGACATTCAAATAACCTGATCAATTCCATGATGTTTTTTTTTATATATTGGATAATTCATCAATATCAAATATCGATGTATTAGGAGTGTAAAAGCCTGCACACTGACTTGGTTTCTTAACTCTCATTTAAAAAAAAAAATAATAATACACAAGCACATTTCTTATTGTACCTTGCAAACCAAATTCTATAATGTTCACACAACAGTGAAGGATTAAATATCATGTCTTATCAAACATTAACATGGAATTGCCCAAAATTTTTCCCCTCAGGAAAATGCTAGTTGATGTATGCTTTAAAAACACATGTTCTATTGGTTCTGCATATACATTGTTTTCACTGCAGGGCCAAGCAACAACAATGCCATCATTTCCATAGCTTCCTATCTTTGTCACAGGTTGATACACAGTAATGACAAACACTGTAATAAAGAAAGGCCTCTGGTGCCAGCTTGCACAAGCCACCGACTTTGCTAACACCAGCTCAGCATAAAAGGCCTGTACCAGAAGGAAATAATATTTACATACAGATAGGCAACAATGCTATCTGTCACCTTGGTGACCGCTCCAAGTCAAGATATTTTGCATCTGTTGCTTTCCTAGCCAAACAAACCAACCTGATCTTTGCATGGCTTGCTAGTTAATCTGTGAAACAGGAACTTCCTTACTGCCTGTTCCCTCAAGTTTTACGTCATGCCAAACAGGCCCTGGTTGCGTGCCTGACAACACCCTTGTTGTTTTAAGGTGTTCAGTATTGTGTACTTTACAGTATCTACAATTATTTAAATGGTTTTAGTTGGAGTTGGCTGTACTGTATTTTCACCTGGACTTGCTTGGTAAAGGGATTGTAAAGTACAGTACATTTAACTGAATCAAGTTGCTCAAAACCTTTTTTTATTTAACTTGCCAGCAAGAAACTACTAAATGGGTGTTCAAATTCCAATAGATAGTCTGGCATTCCTACCACCTTTGTACTTCTCTTGGATTTATCTGATGTTATAGTTTTTCAGACATTCTTTACAGTGAAACCAACATTCTGGATAACAGCAGGCTTGTTTTAGTGAAGGGGGACTCTAAAGACCAGGGTAGTAGCTCATCTCAACGAAGACAAAATCAAAGGGTGCCTCTGCAAACAAAGAAGCAAGCAGACTGTAACACAATGAAATCGAAGGGTTTACACCAACACGAGATACTCCACTTCTGCTCACACTTGGTACTGTCAAATTACATGGGAACATTATTTAAAATCCGATAATAGTGGCATTATATTATTTTAAGGAAGCTTCTAACTGTGACCAATAAGCTAATTACCAGCATGTGAAACTTGCCATAAAGTTTCTCAAATGTTACATCTGAAAAAAAAAAAAAAGCTCTGTGCCTTAGATTCCAGGATTGTTGGTCTGTGTGGCACCCAATTCTACAACCAGTCACAAGAAGGATAAGCCACACTGTCATGGGCAAAACACTTCTACCTTCACCTATATTTAGCAGTAAACAAAAATGGTGTTTTTTGTAAAGAAAACCAAGTACAGGACCAGCTGTGTCACCATCTTTGAACAAGTTAATAAGTCTGATAAGAGCTCATTTGACAAAGGACTTCATCCCTTGGGATAAACATTAATAAATTAAGTCAAGCTTTGTGGAATTCATCTTTTGCATTCAAAACATACTAGGTGTCATATAAAATGTGGAAAATTATTACTAGCAATTCCTTACAGTTGAGGAAGCCAAAATCAGTCATGTTCTTGGAATAGTGCATGCTTTTTGTGGGTCAATTATGCAGACAAGAACAAACCAAATCTTTTACTGTATATGACAGCCATGAAGCACTCAAAACTATTTTTCTTGTATAACATTTTAATACAGTTTTGTGGCACCATACCGTATCTCTCTTATCAGTGTATTTTTTTCATGCACAGGTGGCTTTGTTTTTGCATGTTGTGTTGTTTCCTGAAAAGTGACTATCGTTTTCTTTTAATTACTAAAGAGAAACTTGGTACGGTAATGAAATATCCCCGTTACAGTATGTTAATTAATGCATTCTTGTTGTCATCACATCCTGGTGACTTTGAAAAATTCAGAAGTTTAAAACTCCCCAAGAGCTCTTAAACATGTCTTTTCCCTAAGTGCACCTGGTAGACCAGAGAGAGACCATTAAAAAGTGTCTTCAGCAAAATATCTGAGGACACTTGAAGCCACCCTTCTTGTACTTTTTTTGAGAAGAACAACACTACTGCTATTTAAAGAACTTTAAAACAAACACCAAGTCTATGATAAGCAATTATAAGCAATTGTTTAATCTGCATAGATTAAGCCTCATTTTCACAAAGGAACTACAGTAGTCACGTCATGGAATCCCAGTCAGAAGCCAAATATTAGTTTTATGTTTAAATTACAGCCCACTTCATTGTTACTGGATATGTAATGGAAGTATGAAGCATGAAGGGTGGTTCCCATATAAGAAATACAATATTATGATGTAGTATGGGGACAAAATATTACAGTTTAATAGAAAACTACAATGTTAAAGAAAATCCAAATTAGAGAAAAATGTGGCAGACTGTTAATATATGGAAAATAATATGTACACTGACACATTTACATAAAGTTAATAGTAAACTATTTTACTGATGTTTTTAACAGTATAATACTATATTAATTATAATATAAACTAGAACTCCCATGAGTATGCACATTTCTTAATTAAGAATAATGACCCGAGTCACAGGGTCAGTGGTACGCAAGGGGCGGCAACAATCGAAACAACTTTATAAATCTGATTCCTGTCCTGGTTAACAAATTCAATCAATAACTTTAAGTTGTGAGGAAGTTATAAAATTCACTGGATATTCTGTCATGCTTTAACATAAGAGTCGGGGACAGACACAGCAGTAGAAGGACAACCTACATATACTGGGCCTACAGCTATTAGTCTATTTTAATTCACAGCCATAAGGGAAAGTTAAGATAAAAATACTCTTTGCACAGTAACAGTTCTAGCATCTGCGGAACATTCTGCTTCCCCTTTCCTGGAGACAAAATGAAATCCTTCTGCCCTTGCATGTATAGCTGTTTCCTGGTAAATTCAGCCTTGGCTTGGGAGCAGCGCAACTGAACAGCTTGGTTATTATTGTTTAGCTGTATGCTAGCCTTGTTCCGGCCTCATAAAACCTGTTTATAGATTATATTTTGTCAGGAAAGATAATAACCAGGTTTGTATAAATTTGGATAAAACTACACGGTTTTCAGGATGCAGGTTTAAAAAATCCAAACAAGCCACATTATTTACATATTTAAAACCCTTTTCCTATGTAAAATAGGAAATAGACTATAATATAGGGCATAGAACAAAACAAATACTTGCATACAAATTAAAACATTCTTTTTTTGTTCAACAATTTGACATTAATTTTGCCGCAATTTTCTATCTAATTTGAAATACTCAATTCTAATGTCCCCTCACTTCTGCAACCTGTGACCTTACCGTCAAGCCAATTGATTCATTTTACACAGTAAACTAAGGTGAGTTTGGTAGGGTTTCTAGACACTATTGCCTGACAGTTAGACTTATATCCGTTTGTGAAGCTGACATTTCTAACTAGTATCTGTCTATTCATAAAGCCTGTGCTTTCTTTATTATGTATATGTACCCCTAGTGGGGGATTATATGTGACACTTTGCATATACCTAAAGAACCATTTGTCCTATTGTATTGAAACGTCTTAGTGACCTTTTTTAGCACAAGTTATTGATCATAAAATCAGGGTATATAAAGGCTGTCTAAAACATTGGGGAAACTAAAAAAACGTTTAGCAGACCGCTTTGTGAACAATTTATGATGCATTCAAATCAACACCACTACATTTCCAGTAGCTTGACATTTTACCAATTATAATCACACAAGTGAAGACATTACCATCTGTGGGAGCTGTCTGTGCTATGGAACAAATGCTGCTTGGAAACAAAGGGACATGAATTCATCTTCAAACTAGGAACTTTGGAACCAATCCACAGAATTCTTGAAAAATACTGCACTGTGTTACTTTTCTTTCTACACAGCTGAAGAAGGGCTTTTGTCCCAATGGTCCCAAAATAAATGCTTTTTTAAACATTTGAACCTTTAGTGTACATCCAAACACATTTTTTAATTTAATTTTTTTCAATTTTGTACTCTGCAGTTATATATAAACCATGTGTCCACATGTGATGAAACTCCCTTTGGACCTTCTTCAGCACGTGGACGTGTAATTATATGCAGGATATAAGTCGTGGTGATCTGGTGATTTTCATGTTTCAGAAAATGTCACGAACATGCTTGCTTAACGTACTTTAATCCCCAGGAAGCATACAATACGAGAAAATCTGTCTACATGGAAAATCATTCAGTCCAGTATGCTATACACATTTGTATTAAAGAATACAATCATTCTAGGTGTTTTCCTCATCACATCTTACTGCTAGCTGATGTTTTAAAAAGTACATTTCCGTATATGTGCCTCATACTAGGTGATAATATATTAGAAGAGTACATTGCTTCCCCCACACTCGCTGAACATACTCGGACTGTATGAAGTCGTTTGGACATCTGTTATTTTCACAGTGCATTCTTTTCAGCGACAAAAGAAAAATAAAAAAAATGTAAAACATTTGTCTGCATGTCCGGACAAACGGGTTATTCTAATTTTTATAAAAATCAGCTACGTAAAAACACATTACAACACATTACAGTGAGCGTTTTAAGGGTTAAACGTTGTTTTTTTGTTTATAGTTCACAGCACTTAAAACTTAACCAAGCTTAGCCGACCACAAGACCCAATGACTATGTTACCACGCAGTACACCTGCAGCTTAACCTCTGTTGCCACATAAATACAGGTATATATATATATATATATATATATATATATATATATATATATATATATATATATATATATATATAACCTTTAGACAAAACAATAACACTGCAGCTGCACAACAGAACGCCTTTCTGTCGCCCAGGAGACAGGTAGTCGTGAATCCTGGTTCAATTTACCAGAATCAATATTACAACGAGGAATTTCAGAGGCTGGCAAAATCCCATACCTCGGTAAAATACCTAGCACTTGAATCTGCGTATGAATCATTAATAACATGCTATTATGACCACCCAATAGCTATTAATAGGTACGTACATAGCAAATACATTTCCAATACAACAACAAGTAACTCATACAATGTTTAAATCATAACACCGTACAACCTGAAATTACTACAAATTTGAGTTTTCTACGGATAATTGAAGAGCTCCTCAAGGCATCACTACCCCGCAGTGCTACGTCATTCTACACCAACAAATAGTATTTTTTATTATTTAATTTACGGTAGTCTGATGCATACATTGTACAGAAAAAAAAACCAAAACAAAACACAAAAAAGTTCAATCTTTAAGAACGATTGAGCGTAAACATAAATATGTGCGAGCCAATGTGCGACAAAACAGATTGGTACAGCAGCAGCAGATACTAGATAGCTTACCTACTCCAAACAATTTTTCCCCCCATTTGTTTCTTCCTAATGTTGACAGTAACTAAGCATCTCACAAATACAGTATGAAGTATGTCCCGTGATTATGTTAAATATTCTGGGAGTAAAACCACACAACAGACCAAGGCTAATCCCTATATCCTTCTGTCTTCAAAGCAACCCGTCACACTAGCAACGTACTGTATTTCACTTGTACAATTGCATTGGCAGTAATGACAGGTCTGTTCAATACTTCTTGATCTATGAAGGTAGGTGAGGAAGTATTGTAATATTTTCAGTCGGCAACGTTTACAATGATTAAAGGAAAACATACAGATAAGTTTACCTGATGTGGTAGTTCTAAAACCAATGCTTATTTTCAGTAGGTGCCGTCACTTCCAATAAAATCGGTTAATATTATCCCACAACGGTTGCATATATGACATATGCAAGTCGAAAGACTCCACCACACAGTCCGCATCCCATTCAGTTCACTGAGTCACTATTCGTTTAACAATCGCACACTCTCAGGAGCGAGTCGGACTCCGCCCTCTCTGCGCGTACTGGAGATTTCAAGCGTTCGCTTTACCTGCTTCGTGAAGGCCATCTGCAGGCTGCTGGTGGTTTAGCTAGTAAAAGGATGTGCGTGAAACCTGCTGACAAACACGGGTTTAATCTACAGTAATGATGGACACCGCGCATTATATTGCTTTGTCAGCCTTTTGTGTTTGTTTTTGTAGCCTATTTGTTGCACTGTAGCTACACTATAAATGTGGATATATGCTAGGTAAAGACTTAGCCTATATGTGGTATATACTGTGCAATAAAGCAGTAGAATATTAAGCTAGTTAACAATGTTTAGTATAATAATAATAATAATAATAATAATAATAATAATAATAATAATAATAATAATAATATTATTATAGAAAGGTACATCCCATATAAATTAATAAGCTACATTATTGTACAACCAGATATTTATAGTTCCCTTTAGGTTGTAATGGGTTTTTAGAATAACCCCACACAGGTTACCACTGGCAGCCTAAATCACTTCTCTGGTTATACATTATTGTTTTCTTCATGAAAAAGAAAGGTATGCCATAATGAGTCGCTTTAAACATGAGTTAGTATAACTTTTTTAACTGACACTTTATTTCTCTTCATTCTTTGTGATGTACTCTACAGTACATCACCTCACGCAGCCAGTCAGAACAGCTCCTTTGGGGAGCTGTTGTAGGAGCCCTACTGTGACATTCTGCAGCGCTCCCCTTGCTCAGGTGATAATGAGTCCAATGGGAAACAGTACAATGAGAACAGCCAGTATGATTGGATCCTTATGGGTGCTGCTGTAATGTAAATAACCCTGGTGTGTATGGCCTGGTGTTTCAGGGATTAAATCCCTGTCAGGCTTCCTCTCCGGCTTCTATTCAATACTTGGGCGCAGTTAGTTGTATGAACTGATTTCAATGTGTATTTATAGTCACTTGAACACTTTGCGTTGCTGCTGTGGAAAAACAAATCCGCACATAGCAACTACTTTGTCTATTGTCACATTCGTATTTTGACATGTGTTGAATTTTGCTCTTTTTAATGTGAGCGCCATCTTGAAACAAGATCAGCGTTCAGTATGGTATCTAACATTATGAGATGTGATATTGGCTAGTCAGCACAATATCCTTCTACAACGGTAAGACAGCACCTGTCCTAAAGCATCCTGTTGACGCTTTGTGAGACACTCATTGCAGTTGCTAAATCAGCCTGTCTACACTACTCTAGCCTTCCAGCTGCTCTTGCTGCATTAATAGAAAGAAGCTAAACGAAAGTAAAAGCCTGGCTTTGAGAAGGATGAATCAGGTAACCTTCTGTCTGGTTAAATGAAATCCCAGGGATTTAGGGTCACTAGAAAAGAGGTGTACCTAAAGCATGGCGTGATATTCCACCGTTTTAAACATGTTATACTCCAAGGGAGAAAATGGAAACCTTTTCAAGTGAAATTCAACAATTCTAATTCAAATCATGTAGAAACTAACACATTAATTCCAATTGAATTAATTTATACCTATTCAAGACACATTTCAACATTTAACATTATCCTCCTCAGTCCCTGTATCCATTTTAAAGGATGTTTGGATTTTCAGTATTAATCATAAACTGTAGGTTTTTAGGTGCTGGAACCTAAAATGCATTTAAACGGAGCCTTTACGGAACCTCCTGATGTGATTTATACTGTATTAAACAGTGTTTTTGTTAATCTTTGGAAATACTAAAGCAGCGGCTCCCAACTCTGGTCCTGGAGGGCTGGTGTTCCTTCAGGTTTTTGTAAATTACTTAATTGGACCATTATGCTTCTAATTTAATAAGTGCATTGTAAACAGAGGACCCTCTGCTCTGAGGGGACTTCAACATATGGATATTGAATACCTTTAAAATGGAATTCTACAATTCTGATTGTATAATAATAATAATATGAATAAGAATAATTAGTATTACAGTAGTCTCCGCGTATAGGAACACCTCTTAAGGCAGGGTTTCCCAATCCTGGTGCTGGGGGACCCCCGTGTCTGCTAGTTTTCATTCCAACTGACTTCTCAATTACTTAATCAAACCCTCAGTTGAACTATTCATTAGCTTAATTATACCTTTTTAATTGTTTTCAGCTTTTAAATAGATGGAGATTTCACGTTAACTATACAATTTTATACGTAACTTGAAATCGGCAACTTTTTAGGAGCTGAGAACGATTAAAAAGGTCTAATTAAGCACATTATTAGTTCAATTAAGGGTTTGATTAAGTAATTCAGCTATGTCTCCATCTACTGGAACTTTGTTTAAACTGCATGCAACATCTGCAGTGCTTAATGAATGTTTGTGTCAGTTCTCTGTTATGATCATCTGAGCTTTTTTTTTTTAACTAAATACTGTAAATAGCAAGAATGAAAATTGATCACCAAGATTAGATTATCATTACAGCTTTTATTGTTTTAATGAATAGACTTGTTGTTCTACAGTACCGGTTACAGTTTGTTTCTTTTATTGTATTACTAAATATGAACAGTAGATGATGACTACTGTGTTTATATGTATTTGTTTGTCATTTTCATTATTTTACTTTGCTGTACAGCAAAACAGTTAATTAAACAAATCCATGCGTTTGGGAGAATGCATTCAGAAATTGTTGTTGTTCATGTTTGCATATATTGAAAAGCCAATTTGGCTGCCTTAGTTAAAATTCTGGATTCCTTACTTCAAAACTGAAAAGCAGAGGCCCTTAATCTATATTTAAATAAGGAACATTCAGGAAGTACCTGGTAAGTTTGGTGTGAGGAAATTTTAATATGCTGTTTCTCCTCCAGAAAGCCACTTTCTAGAAGCTACTAGGGCTTCCTTGCAGCTGCTGACAGCTATCTCCCCAATATGATAGCCAAAACATGTGTCAGTCAGATTCTCAGCTGTCACATCTATTCCTTAAATAGCCCAGGCTAGGCCTGACCACTTTCTAAAGGGGTGCGTATGAATAAATAAAATGTCTTAAGAAATAAATACTTCTTTCTAAAAAGCACAACATATAGAAAGCTTATTTTAAGTACTGAAGACATGTTGGGCAGTAGGTGACACCATTAAACTAATTATTAGGAAAAGCCTTAATTTGGTCCATTTAAGAGTTCTACCTCATGTGAATTTATTTGGTACAGCCTACACCCTTTTCTTTTGCCCATTGCATTGAGGTATATATGGTGTAAGGCGGCCAGTCTAGGGTGACAGTGGTTAATGACACAACAGTTTTTTGCCTGGAGTAATAACAGAGGCGCAAAATTGACTGAAAGTAGGGGAGGAAACATTCAGTTTACAAGGTAGGTGGCTATTTTGATTTAGGTTATCAATTAATACATGGTTACAAGTCGGATTTAACCTATTAAATGTTAAGTACTTACACAAGTTACCATCAATCCATTCACATTCTTATTATACCTGAGGTAGTTGCATATACTATAATACACTAATATAATGAACGCCTTAAATCAGTTTAAGAATTGGAATGCATTCACACTTGTACTGTGCCTGGTATTTTAGAGCTTAATTTTAACAGTTCTTAATTATAAGGTACATGGATGGATCAAAAGTTCACATACTCTGATTAATCGATTAACAGAAAAAAGGCAAGATTAAAATCCCAAATTCCATCAGAGGGATGCTTTTAAATTGTAGCTATGATAATAAAAAGCTAACCACAGAAAGTGCCAGCCAAGTGTGAGTGATAGGACACAGTGGGGGCCGAAACACTGCCCAAAAAAGGTATGAACTCAGGCATTTAAAGTGCAAGATAACATGTGCGTAGCCATTTGTTCCAACTACAGTAAATTAGATCACAGTTTTTTTTGGTTAAAGATAGCTGAAAAGTGGTAAGCAAATACTCTAAAATGTCATCAGTATATATATTTTACTTATCCAAAAGGTTTACTATTTATTGGCTGTACAGTTTAGCACAAATACTGTATGAACATGTATTTATTTCATTAATTTTATGTAATGAAGATACTTCCAATGCTAATATATTAAAATTGACATAAAATGGTATTTGGGAACAGTGTTGTTTGTTGGGTACAGTGTACAGTTTAGGGGACCTTATCTTCTAATCTAAATTAGCTTCGCTGCAAATGCAATTATATTTGGAAAAAAAATTATCTTTTAAAACAAATAATGTGTTATCTCAGTATTAAGTACTCAAAATAATACAAAAATGTATGCAGCACACATACAGTGATTTTTTTTTTAATATATTATTTTACTGCAGTGTAAAATAAGCCCTGTTAATGTTTAATTGCATTTTATTCTTGCAGATGGAAGATCCAATTCAGTTGAAAGATGAAGGAAACACATATTTCCAGGCTAATGACTATGAGAATGCTATCCAGAGCTACACAAATGCCCTTAAACTGAGCAAAGACAAAAAGCTTCTGGGTATACTCTACAGAAACAGAGCAGCGTGCTACTTGAAAAAGGTATCCCATCATTCATTTCTCCTGGATTGACATTAAAGGGCATTACTGCAATTGGTCCCTGTTCTCAAAACACGCCATACTAACTATTCACAAGGGTTTTAACAGTGTTGGTTTATTAAATAAAATGTGTTATTTATAAAATGTGTTTTTAGACAACTGTCCAAAACACAGCTGTCTATAACAGTTGCCATAGTTTATTACAACAGTAATTTTTTTCACATTAACATGGTTGAATAATCAGTTTTGCCTTTGAATCAAGCGGGAAGGAATTTTTAAACAGGCTTTTATACATTATTGTACCTTATTCATTGTTGGGACTATACTGCTTGGTTTTCCACTGAAACATATATTTGTTTTTTGCTGGAATCAATCTTTTTCCTAAATTGGCAGATTCCGTGTTTGACCTTTTTAAATTAATAACCAATTTCTTTCTCTTTTTTTTAAGGAAAACTATGCACAAGCTGCATCTGATGCATCAAGAGGTATTCTTTTTAAATTCTTGGCAATATACAGTTAAATGAATAAGCTTTTCTGAGAGTGAATAAATCACTTTATTGGAGTAAAAAAAACAAAACAAGAATAGGCCTACTGTATCTGTAATATTGAACTCCTTAAAGTGGCAAAGAACAAGGACGAAGAACTTCGAATTTTACCTATAAAAATATGGGGTTTAATTGATCAAAACAATAGTACATTTACAGCAAATCTAAAATAAAGGAAACAACATTATAAATGTATCAGGTTTTTACATTTTTTTTTTAATTTAACTAAATTTAATTAACACATCGTTATCTTTTTTTATACAGCAATTGATATTGACGCCTCAGATATCAAAGCCCTGTACAGGCGCTGTCAAGCTCTGGAGAAGGTGGGGAAGCTGGATCAAGCCTTTAAGGATGTCCAGAGGTGCGCTACAATTGAGCCGAAGAACCAAACCTTCCTGGAAACTCTACGGCGACTCGGGTCAGAAATTCAAGAAAAGGTATTTCATTATGTTGTGCCTGTTACATGAGCACCTAGTCTAAACCCCTTCCTGACTGAGCGGCTTCCACATCATTGTTTGAAAAAAACCCAGTTGGATCCATGGGTAACTTCAATGAGATCATATGGGTTGTAGGACGTTTTTGATATTTTTTTTACCCTCATAATTTACTGAATCCTTATCAGCAACGTGATAACTGACTTTGTTAAACTAAAGTAGTATATACAATTGTTTTAAATCTACAAATAGAACTTGCACTATAAATGTTGATATCCAACACGTAGAAAAAGACAACCATATAGACCAAGGTCCTGAAAACAATCTGTAGAGATTGAATCATTGTCTTTTACCAATGTGCCTGATATAATAAGTCACAGTAGAGCAAAATGCAAGTTCGATATGTAAGCATCTATATATATCCTTTTTTTGTATCTGCATTGCTTGTGTAGAAAAGCCTATTGTTTTATGAGTCTTTGTAAGCAACAACCTACAGTAAAAAAATAAATAAAAATTACATTGATAGACAACAAAAGGGTTTATCGCCAGTCAGAAATGTCACATTATATTATATCTATGTACTTTTTTCCACAGCTTAAGGTCCAATTTTCCACTGATTCCAGAGTCAAGCAAATGTTTGAAATTCTGCTTGGTGAGGAGACTGACAAAGAGAAGAGAGAGAAGGTTTGTTGATATCAAACAGGAAGAGTAACAGTTGTAGTGCATAATTATTGTATTGGGTGTGTTATAGAAGGCCTGTATGAATAAATAATGTTCTGTTAACTGTCATTTTGACAAATGTTACTATTATAAACTCCTGTATATACAATAAAACCTGCATTACCTGGTCACCAAAGGGACTGCCCATTTTTGGCTGCTTATTCAAAGTGCCTCTGTCATTAACTTGTAATAAAAAAGGAAAACAAATCCATTATAGGGTTCAGTGGCTGGTAGGAGCAGGTGACCAGATAGTTCAGGTGAATGCTAAAACAGGTTTCAATGTATACCATTGCATGTTTAGCCCACTGAACTTAGTATTAACAAAATGCCTCTGCTAATTGATAGACAGATATTAGCCACCATTATCCAAAATCATATTCATGTTATGCTTGACATACTATATTAAGAGCATATGTGTTTTTTTGTTTTCTTTTTCAAACAAATATTTTGGTTTAGGTCAATGATATACATATGCAATATTGACTGTGCACTGTAAATCGAACAAGTAAACATTGATAGCTAGGTTGTAAAGAAGGTTTTTCCAATACAATTTCCTTCTTAATCCTCCCCTCAAGGCTGCAAACAATTTGATTGTTCTTGCAAGAGAAGATGCCGGAGCTGAGAGAATCTTCCAGAATAATGGCATCAATTTGCTAATGGAACTGATTAAAACCAAAAACCCTGAGATGATTCTGGCAGCAATAAGAACCTTCTCAGGAATGTGCACTGGGCATAAAGCTAGGGTAAGCTGAACACTGGCAAACACAGTAATAGCCATACAACTAATTATTGATTAGACTATGAAAGTAATTAACTATATGGCCAGGAATGGGGGTTATTAACCCTAACCCTAACTCTAACCCTTCATTTTGCTGACTTCAGGACTTATTCACAGATCTTGATAACTTGATGATAAAGCTTTAACTCCTGCAAAACATTACATGGCATGACACTATAAGAAACAGATTGCAAATCCAGCACACTGCTTGATTTTAAACTCTTAAATTGTCTTAAACCTGACAGAATAAAAGCAATATAAAAAAAGCAATGTGAAAAAGTAAAAAGCACACATACCTGTATGCCTTCAGCACACCACATCAACACATAAATGAAACCTTGGTATGCATTTATATTAAAGAAAATGTGTTAATTGGTAATAAAGGTAAAATGGCTCTATGCTTACACTTGTGTATTGCTTCCAAATTCAAGCGGTTGGTTACTCCACAGATCCTCGGCTCATATTTCTATTCAGGTCCCAAAGGTGAATTCAGCCTTCAGTCTAGTAGCCTTTACACACACACAGCATGCATCATGCAGACAACCTAGTTGGAATTTTAATGGAAAATCAAAGTGCATTTTTGAAGCTACCATAAAAATGTTTGCTAGGAATCTGTGAATGTATTCATAAGCATGTCTTGTAACTGAGTCAGGTTCTAATTCTAATTCTCGCTGCTTTACTCTCTATACACAGAACGCAGCCCTACATTAATCAGCTTTTTGACAAATAAAAGAAGAAAAGAATATACAATATGTAGTTACCTACACAGTATGCTCCTTCTTCACAGTATAGGAATACTATGCATTATTTTTATGTGTGGGTATCAGGCTTTAATTAATTAATTGACATTTTCAGGCAATTACTGACAGCTGAACCAAATGCATTAGCCATCAGTGCAGTACCACCATTTTATATCATGTACATTTTCCTGTAATTTATTTGCTGTATAATATGCTATTTGTGTTCTATACAATTAATTATTGTTATTTCTGCTTTGTTCATTATTTGTCAAGCTTACCAAAACATGTTTCTGAAAAGGTTGATTGTGTCACTGAATTAATACAGTGTAATGGGTATAATGGGTTTACTGGGCTGTGATTTTATTTGTTATTATATCATAGGCAACAGCTATTTTGCATTTGATTGGAATCGAAAAGATCTGCAGCATCATGGCTATTGACCATGAAGAAATCGCATTGGCTACCTGCAACCTCTTCCAGACTATTTGTGATTCATTGTCTGGGGAAGACAAGAAAGAGCATGGGAATGAGGAAGCTCTGGTTCTTGGTAAATATTGTCTTTCTTGTCCAGCTTCTTCTATTTTTGTCTTACTGCTCATCACTAGGGAAAACAAAAATAGTACCTGGTATTCATGCAGTATTACTAAAAATATGATTCCACATTCTCAATCAAAGACATCAAATGCAATTATAATCTGTATGTATCTTTTTATAGCTAAATTCCTACATGAAGTGCTTTATAAATCCATACATTAAGTTTATGTGACCTTATCTGGTTTCTATGTTTTCTGTTTGCTGTATCGCTCACATGAATTATGGAGTCCAACTCAAAGTAACATTCTGCTTGTTCTGTGCAGACACCACTAAGGACTTAAAAGCGATTCTCCTGGCTCTGCTGGAAATGTTGAGCAGTCAGAAGGTATCGAGCCATGGACGTGACCAAGCTCTCAACCTGCTGTCCAAGAATGTGCCCAGGACAGACGTGAGGAGCCCTGACAACTCCAAAACGCTCTTCACTATCGATCATGGTGAGGCTTCTCTTGGAAACCTGTGTGTGTGTGTGTGTGTGTGTGTGTGTGTGTATGTGTATGTATCTCTCTCTCTCTCTCTCTCTCTCTCTCTCTAAAACTGCAGTTTACAAAATTGATTATATACTGTATATATTACACATGAATAATAATGATTTTGGACTTGCTTTTGTTATTTTTGCCTGTCTAAACATTGTACAATACACATTATCACTAGTATCTAATTAATTTAACTCATAGGTTTGAAAAAGATTCTGAAAGTGGCTGGGCAACTTGTAGACTTGCCTGATCACCTGCCAATGACAGAAAACACGCAGCTGATTGCGAGCATCCTCCTCAATAAGCTCTATGACGACCTGCGTTGTGATCCAGAGAGAGATAACTTCCGGGTGACATGTGAGGAATATGTCACGTAAGTCCTGCACCCATGAGCATTTTAATTTGAAGTGTGAAGAGTTTACTTTCTAACCTGTGTGGGTCACCTGCTCTCTCTGAGAACATGATATCCTGTAGGTTTAGATAAAGGCTCTTGGCCTGCTTAGGGAAACATTAAGAAATCTGCAATTTTTTTAACACCTCTGTGATATTGGGTGTCTTCAATGTTAAATTTGGAAATTTCTAGCATTGCTCTTTTATCTCAAAGTATAAATGGTTAATATTATTTGTGATCTAAAACTTAGTATCCATTAAAGACAGCGAAAAAACTAATCAAAGTGAGACATTCAAATATATTTCACTTTTGCACATTTGTACAAAATATTCCTATCTTAAACTAAACCAAGACCCTAGTATATGGCCATAGGATGATATATATTTTATGGTATTCTATTACAGGGGCAAGTTTGACCCGAACAACATGGAGAAGAACCTTCACGCCATCCAGACAGTGTCAGGTTTGCTGCAAGGCCCCTTCGATGTGGGCAACAAGATTGCGGGCTTGACGGGAGTGATGGAGATGATGGTGGCCCTGTGCGGCTCTGACCGGGAGATTGACCAGTTGGTGGCGGTAGAGGCCCTCATCCATGCCTCCACCAAGATGAGCAAAGCAACCTTTATCATCACCAATGGAGTGTCTCTGCTCAAAGACATCTACAAGAAGACTAAGAACGAGAAGATCAAAATCAGAGCTTTAGTGGTAAGCAAAACCAGCCAATATTAAGGCATGGAAACAAGTAACATATACAGTCCTAAAGAAAGGTTTCCAATTGGTACCGTGACATTTTCCTAGTACAAATAATCACTCTGGATTTCCATGTGATTTCACTTTATTATTCTTGTGTCTTTCATTTTAACAGGGTCTTTGCAAACTGGGCTCAGCTGGAGGGGATGACTACGCCCTCCGGCAGTTTGCAGAGGGATCGACAGAGAAGCTGGCTAAACAATGTAGAAAGTGAGTTCTAGTCTAGTAACCTAGTGCAACCTTCCACTTTACTAACAACTTTACATCGTCATATTAGTATGCTGCTCTTAGAGATCTTTACGTATTCGTAAACACAATACCTAGATGTACGTTATTTGCATTACACTTAACATGTTCCTTCAAGGAATTACATCAACATATTTTGATACATATTTTGAAATCATAGCCTATTTACAACCCTGATATTATCATAGGACTTAAACATTTGTACATGTACAGCGATGGCCAAATGTTTTGCCTCATCCTATATAATGAACTAATTTTGCTTCATAGAGTTGAATGAAACCTGCTGAATAATATTCCATTAACATATTTAATTACATACAGCTTTGTAGTTTTCCATATACTTTATGAAAAACTGACAAAAATCGAAAAATGTTTCAAAATCTAACATGAATTTCTGTACTACGACTATGGTTTCCAGTAGACTTTTGCGATATCATTTTGTAGTTTCTTTGATTACGTGTTAAATAAAAGATCTAAATTCTGTTAATGTAGTTTTATTTTTTTAAATTGTGTCTCAATCCTAAAATTCTAGGTGGTGCAAAATGAGTGGCCATAGCTGTACATGAATGCATAATTAGTATAATTATTTACAGTACTGCACTCACATGAAGGTATACAAAAAGTACATTGCTTATAAGTACCTTTAGCAACGTAATGTTTCTCATAACCTTTCAAATCATCCCACAGAAGCTTAGTTTATTTTTTATCACTTGTATTTTATCCTATTTTAGGTGGCTGTGCAACCCAAACATCGACGTACGCACCAGGAAGTGGGCTGTGGAGGGTCTAGCCTACCTGACGATGGACGCAGATGTAAAGGACGACTTTGTGGAAGATGAACCGGCCTTGCAGGCCATGTTTGAACTGACCAAGGTATCTGAGGATTGTGTGTGATCAGAGGGGACCAGAGGGAATACTGTGAACTGAGGGGCCCGAGGTTCTGAAAAAAAAAAAATCTAATTAATAAGATAAAACCTTGGCATGCGCCAGTAATGGGTTACATTCAGGGCCCTGTATTTACTGCTTTTACAGAGTTTTACTTCTACTAAAATTAGTATTGAATGATTTTCAGTTTTTTTAAACAGAAAATCTTAATCTCATTCAAATAAAGTCCTGTTAGCTTTGGAAGGCCTGAACGCTCCACTCAGAACCTAATTTAGTGAGATGATTGATGTGGCATTTTTAGTGCTCTACATACCGCTTAACCATACTGCAGTAGACATGTGGTCAGGTGATTTAAAATCTGTATGTGGTGATTCATCAGAGGGTTCCCTTTAGACAGGTGGCCTTCAATGCAGATTTAACTGGAGTTTCTGTCTCTATGGTTTTTCTTTGCAGTCAACAGACAAGACTATCCTCTATGCTGTGGCCTCCACGCTAGTGAACTGCACTAACAGTTATGATAAAAAGGAGATCATGCCAGAGCTTGTTCAACTGGCAAAATTCTCCAAGCAGCATGTGCCCGAGCAGCACCCAAAGGTAAAATAACACTTGATTGTTTGGTGTTTATACACCGTCAATTACCCTTTGTACAGTGAACTGACTGTCCACTGTACTTCTACAGCAAGTCTTTGTTACTGTGTCTGTATAGTGCCCTCTGCTGTCTGTGAAGTGTAATTATTGTTATCAGAGTCATTCTTGTGATCAGTTTGAACAGTGTAAAACATCTGATATAAGGGAAACAGACTGTGTGTTCTAAAAGCAATTGCATATGAATCTTAACTGAGACCCAGCTGTTAAATTAAAAAAAATGAAAAAGTGTGCTGACAACATTTACTATGCCACTTTTCATTTTCAGGACAAGAAGGATTTCATAGAGAAACGTGTGAAACGCCTGCTGAAGGCTGGTGTTATCTCAGCACTAACCTGCATGGTGAAAGCTGACAGTGCTATTCTGACAGACCCGACCAAGGAACTCTTAGCAAGGTAAACACAGCCTCCTCATCCATAATTGACACCACGTTTTGCACAAAATGTAGCTTATTGTACAGGGCTGGCATAAATAATGTTCTTTCATTTCATGGATTTTGAATCCAGTGATTTTATAATTAAGTTTACTACAGTAGTCTCCACGTATAGGAAGACTTCCTAAGAGAACACTTCGCCTAAGGGAACCCTTGTGGTTAAAATGATTTTTCCCATTGTAAATGCTCCGATAGCGATTCGTTCACAATGGATGCAGTACTGTTTTGTAAAAAAGTGACTTGTCATCGGGGACACTGCTTTAATAAATCTAGAACCATACTCGAAACCGTTGTAATTAATCCAGCGCAAAGCATCCACACTTAAGAACTGTTTCATGTTTAGTCGGTCTTGATGCGTCCACACACTATTAAAATAGTTTGGTTACAGTGCCTAGCAGCGCAATCAACAGTGGAAATGAATACGATAGTATTCCACCATGCATTGTATTTTATTTTTAAATAATGTGTTATGTCCCATATTAACACAGAGGTTCATATTGCTAAAAAGAAGTAAAACAAGTAATTTGGAAAAAGTAGCCTAAATGCGAACACACATACAAGTAGGGCTTCAAGTTTTTCGGGTTTTATTTTTAACAAATTGAGCTGATTCTGTTTCATAATTAAACTCAGAAAAAAGCGGTTAATTACAAAACAATCTTTGTTTTTATCTTCATATCTCGCCTGAGTCTGATTCTGGTCCCCGTAACTTTATTTCAAACAGAGCTGATCAATTTCATGATTTTTGTTGTTATCCTACTTTTAACTTGCATTTCATTTCAGTCGCTTAATTTAAGGTTGTGCTTTTGCTATTTTCCCCGCCAGTTTAACAGAGATGTCCTGACAGATTATTATTCTTTTTAATGCATAAAAATTAATACCCACCTCCGAGTCTACACTGACAGCAAGTCCTTCGGGTGCCTGTTCTGAGTATTTCACCAAACATATCAGAAAGCATTTTGGGATATTGGAGGATACACAAAAAAGTACTTTGGTACTTCTGATAAAGCGCACTATCTAATGCGTTCTAATTAAAATATGACGCGAGACTGCCCCCTGAGGTGGTCTGGAGTCTGGGTCTCGAGTACAGTATTAAACGCTGCAGTGTAGTGTAGATGCTAACCGTATTTAGCACTTTTAATCCGGTTTAAAGGCAACTAATACGGTTTAAAGGCAACTCTTTACTGGCTTAGTTTGGTAAATAATTTAATTTTCTTGCCTTAAGAAAACTTTACCTGTTCTCCCTACTCCCTTCATTTAAATTGCAGAAGCGACTGTATGTAATAGACTTGATCAAACAATATATATATATATATATATATATATATATATATATATATATATATATATATATATATATATATAATGATCTTTCATTAGAACCCACCACACATAACAATATGTAACTACTATCTTAGAATGGCTTGTTTATTGTTGTTCTCTGTTCAATGAGGACATACAATACACTTCAAAATTGAACCCTTTATTGTGGATAAAACATGAATAATCGTTTCTGTTTGTAAACTTTAGAGTATTCCTGGCCTTGTCTGAAGACCCTAAGGACCGTGGCATCATTGTGGCTCAAGGAGGTGGAAAGGTAACTGTGACTTTTTTAGTTCTCAACTTTTAGATTTAGCATGAGCTGCATTAATAAGTGTCACTAATTGTATAATATGTTTGAAGTGCATCTATTCCTAAATATATTGAAAGGCATTGTATTCGTTATTGATATTTAAATGTTTCTGGGTGCCAGAAATGTTCCTAGGTTTTACTTTTGTGTAAAAGACAACTTTTTAAAGAGGATTAGCGAAGAAATGAATTCCATAAATCCTTAAAAATAAAAAAAAAATAAAAAAATTAAAAATTCTTTAAATATCCCATGGGTTTCAAGTCAAGAAGAAAATATAGGAGGCTGTGTGGTCCAGTGGTTAATGAAAAGGGCTTGTAACCAGAAGGTCCCTGGTTCAAATCCCACCTCAGCCATTGACTCATTGAGCAAGTCACTTAACCTCCTTGTGCTCCGTCTTTCGGGTGAGACGTAGTTGTAAGTGACTCTGTACCTGATGCATACTTCATACACCCTAGTCTCTGTAAGTCGCCTTGGATAAAGCGCCTGCTAAATAAACAAATAATAATAATAATGTTTCAGCTAATGCCTTCATAAGTGATATTGTTTACTTGAGTTGGGGATGATTTCACTCTGTACCCTGTAGGGATCCAATCAATCCCTTAGTACCTTTTTTTTTTTTTTTTTTTTTTTATAATTTTAGTCGTCGCCAATTATTTTTACCCCGGTTTTCACCCCAATTTAGCATGCCCAATTATTATCTGTATCCCCGGCTCACCGCTCGCAACCCCCCCGCCGACTCAGGAAACGGAGGCTGAAACACGCGTCCTCCGAAACGTGCTCCTTCCAAGCCGTCATTTTTCGCACTGCAGATCCACAGCAATGCTACCAGACCTATAGTGCCGGAGGACAACACAGATCTGGCGGCTCCGCTGCAGAGCCACAGGCGCCCTATCGGCCACAGGGGTCGCTGATGCGCGGTGAGCCGTGGATTCCCCTGCCGACCTAAGCCCTCCCTACCCGGGCAGCGCTCAGCCAATTGTGCGCCGCCCACTAGGAACTCTCGGTCACGGTCAGCTGTGACATAGCCTGGATTCGAACCAGCGATCTCCAGGCTATAGGGCACATCCTGCGAGGAGGGCCTTTACTGGATGCGCCACTCGGGAGCCCCTCCCTTAGTACCTTTACATTTCGTCTACTGCAAAAAATCCTGTAAAACTCAGAATTCATTATTTGTTCAACCTAAATCCAATCGATGAGCTCAACATGACTGTACAGGGCTGTTACTGACAACTTTCAATATTCAATTCAGGCGCTCATTCCTCTTGCGCTGGAAGGCACAGAACTTGGTAAAACAAGGGCCTCCCACGCACTGGCAAAGATTGCTGCAACCTCTAACCCAGAGATTGCTTTCCCTGGAGAAAGGGTAGGTGGAGCTCTTTCCTAAACTACCTTGAAATGTGTTCAATGTGTCTGCTTGCTGTTATGATGTCAAAGCAGTTTTGTTTAGAGATGTGTAGAACATTCCTGTTTAACCTTCCCTTTAATCACAATAAAGTACATTAGGTAATTCCCATTTCATGAACATATATGACTTAAGAGGAAGTAATTTTGTCCAAATTCATTATATACTCCAGTGCAACATTTTCACCAGACTTTTTAAAAAGAAACATAAGAAAACGTAACACATCAAAAGCAAGGCCTGAATCTTCAGTTAACATACTGGATTATATGTTATAATTTTGCTAAAATCAACAATTGTTTTCACAAACCCCTATTATCTTGGACCTTCTCACCTAAGGTAGCATTAGGTAATCCAAGATTAGTACTAATCGGGGTCTGTGAAACGAGCCATAGACTTTTTTTTGGGGGGGGGGGGGGGGGGGGGGGTATTACACTCTTTAAACTTGGCAGATGCTTAAATGAATATATAGAGGATGCTTCGTGAACGTTCATGGAGCACTGTAGTTCAAGAATGATGTCAGAATAATCATGTACTGTAGTATTCTGTTTATACTGTATAAGTACAATATATGGAAAAGAAAGTTTGTTAACCCTAAATTAAATAGCCTTCCTTAAATCCAGTGCCACATCTACTGAGGAACGCAACTTCATTTGGAGCAGTCGTCTCTCCACACATTTAGTTTTGAATGAATGTAAAATAGATTCCAAAATAGGATACAACTTTCACTTGTTGTACTGCATATTCACCCGTCGACTTTTATTCTGTGTTCTCTATTTTTTTTTTTTTTTTAGATCTATGAAGTGATACGACCTTTGGTCAGCCTGCTCAGCACTGATAAAGATGGGCTGCAGAACTTTGACTCCCTTTTAGCTCTAACAAATCTGTCAGGAATGACTGAAAAACTGAGGTGAGCTAAAGGAACAACAATATAATACAACTTTTAATGTAAGGGAATCTGTAGAAATACAGTCGACCCTCTTTATACCGCCTGGTAAGGGCCATGGGCAAAAACGGGCAATAAGCGAGGGTGGTGTTATAGTGAGGGTAAAAAATTCTTTAGTTATACAATTACAGTATATCCCTGCCATTTTAATAAAACATTAATTAAATTAAAACTACAGTACTGGTTCTTAACACAACAGTAGGTCGACTAGTGACTTTTCCCATCTGTATGAAACATACATAGTTACTTTTGAGGAACAGTTTATACTTAAAATAGTTTCAAATCACCCAAACAACAATTCCATAAAAAAAAAAAAAAAAACATAGGCGAAAAAACATTTGCGATGTCTTGCTGACTTGCTTTCTTATTTTCAGATGCATACGTGCAGGTATTTTTATTTTGCTCTGGTGTTAAATGTAGGGTCGACTCGCCATTTTGTACTTTCTGGTTTGCTTTGGGAGCGGGAGTGTTGATGACATTGGTATGAACGTTCAGTTAACAACGAATTAGGAAAGCGAGTCAAAGGTTAACTGCATAACGTTGTTGTTTTAATTGGCCAATGAGGGAAACTACAATTCTTATATTTACGTTTGCTTGGCTTAGGAAGTTGGCGGGTGGTGGACAGCGGGGGTGGCGATATAACGGGTAAAAATGGCACTGTTCAGAGAGAATAGCTGGCGGTATGCGAGGGTGGCGTTATAAAGAGGGGCGGTATAACACGGGACAACTGTAGTATACTATTGGAAATGACGACCTTTTAGGATATGAAGTAATTTTATGTTATAGGGCACTGGTACAGCAGTAGCACTGTACAATAATTGTTACAGATCCACTGTGTTGCCATTGCGTGGTCAGCTAATGGTTTAGGTAGGATTTCTTCAAAATAGTACAATAGTATTATAATGGTATTCCAAAAAGTCTGGGTATATTTTGAGCTAACTTTATAATTAAGGTCAGTGTAATTAAAGTAGGCACGATTTACGTGTACACATTGGACATGGTTCATTGAGATGTAATTATGTTAAGAAACAAACCTTAATAAAAACATTGATTCATATCACTGGCTTAATTGCTTGAGTCGTGAAATGCTTGTCAGCACTTCTTACTGTATATCCTCTACATAATACAATCCATTTCATTATAATCTTTAAACACATTTTGTAAACATTTTCAAAGCAGAAAGGTGTTTATGATCTAGCTTTGATATAGTGTGTTACTTAACAACCAAAAACCAAATAATGCTTATGGTTTACTGTACATATGTGTCAATTATAAGGGACTTGCTTTGAGTGTTTAAAACAACACATACGTATTCTCCAGGTCTCAATGCTTTAAAAAGATTTACAAGCAAACAATTTTAAATAAAAAAGATTGACTTTCTGAATTCTGAAACAGTCTAGCTCTGCAGGTGTTTCAGTAATTTCATATAAAAGTGATGTTAGTGTGAGTGTTAAATGTAACCACCAAACAAACACACACACACATACATACTCACATACACATACGGTATATCACTGACACTCGTACAGGTACATACTTTGCTGTATATGCACCAGATTGGTAATTGTCAGAAGCAGCCAGAGTGCACATGTTTATAAGCAGACTAGTCCTGTTTCTTAAAAGGGAATAATGCAATATTGTTTGTTCTTTTTCACTTGTAGACTAAAGATACTCAAAGAAAAGGCTTTACCAGAGATTGAAAACTACATGTTTGAAGACCATGAGCAAATCCGTCAGGCAGCAACAGAGTGTATGTGCAACCTGGTTCTCTGCAAAGATGTAGGTATCAGTGTAGACATAAAGTGGGCCAGCTTGTTCCACTCACAAAATATAGTGTATCTGAATTTTAACCGCATCATTCAAGGTTGGGGTAGGAATAACAAACTGCATTTTATCCCAAGCTCTATTATTTTTGATTAACAAACTCAGTCCTTTATTTGGAAGTGTTCTCCTTCTTATGCTGTAAAATGTTGTATAAATAGTAGATCATCAAAACAAAATGGAGGGGGGGGGGAGTTGCATGACTAAAACCATTGCAACAAACGGACGAGTAAGTATCCAGCCATTAGACATACATGCTGACCTAGTTCTGTCTCCATGCTGTACAGACATCCTGAACACACAGCATCTGCTGTAGCTGCAAGGGATTTGTGCTGTCTAATAACTGGGTTGTGTGTGTTAAATTGTAACCTCCTTTCACATGGCATGATGGTGGGAATGACACAATGAAACTGAGCGCTGACTGTTGTATGCTTGTCACGTGTGGCAGGTCCAGGAGAATTATATGGCTGACGGGAATGATAAGTTGAAGCTCCTGGTCCTGCTGTGTGCAGAGGATGACGTGAAACTGCAGATTGCAGCAGCAGGAGCCCTAGCCATGCTCACTGCAGCACAAAAGAAAGTCTGCACCAAGCTGACCACAGTGGTGAGTGTATATTCTCCATCTAAATAAACACCATTTAGGCATTTCATTAAGAAACACAAAATAAAAGAGTTTATTCACTGTATAACTGTGGTATTCAGAAAATAAATGGGTATTGGTATCGTAATGTACACTGGTGTGGTTTTCTTAAAGGGGAAACGTAAGAACTTGGTTGCAGAATGTATTTTAGATAGTGATTTGCATTGCTAATAAAGTGATTTAGTGCAAAGTGAGAACGCACCAGGATTTATTTTACAACATTATGTAGAACTGTTACTGATCAGCTCTGAACTCTTGACCTCTTGCAGACCACACAGTGGCTGGAGATCCTGCAGAGACTTTGCCTGCATGACAGGCCGGAGATACAGCACAGGGGCTTTGTGATTGTTTACAATATGATCACGGCAGACAAAGACCTGGCCAAGACGCTGATTGAAAGTGAGATGCTGGAGATCCTAAGTGTCATTGGCAAACAGCCAGATAACCCAAAGAGGCAGCCAATGATTGATGCTGCACGTAGCTGCCTTGTGGCCACCATGGACTACGGTCTGATCAAACCTTTCTCTTAAAGAAGATCACCATTATTTATCAAACAGGACTAAAGATGAATGGACCGTTTTTACATTCTCTTCCATATTTTCAATTGGAAATACATTAAAACCCCCCAATGTAACCGATCCCTTGTAGGCTATAGGTTTTGGAACCATTTACAGTAGTGGGCAATTTATATAAATCTGTGAGAGATTTATCATGAATTGGAATTCAATAGGAAATAGCATTTTAGTTCATGTAATTCTGGCCACTTATTGTAAGGTGTTAACTGTCATTTCTGTTTAAAGCAAATGTTGGCATTGCGGCACAAAAAGGGGGATAAAATCTGCACAGTATTCTTTTTTTTAATTCTTTTTATTTTTTTATTTTTATTTTTAGGGTTCTGATTTTTTTTTTTTTTTTTCATACTCAAAGATCATTGAATGTGAAATTATTAGTCTAGATCTGCACAAATATATTTCCATTGTCACAATGGTGATGTAATGCTGTGGTAATTATTTATTTAATTAATTAGTTTGTTATGTTTGAAACAAAAATGGATGAAAATGTCTGAGTGAAACTTTTTTTTTTTGTAATGAGATAATACTTTTTTTTTTAAATAAATTAAGCCGATAAGACATTGGTGCTCTTTTGGCTTTTTTGTTTCATTAATTTAATATTTAATATTTCACCTTATGCACTATTAAGAAAGTATGTTACATTGCAGATGATATTTGCATTGTGAGTTGTGGTGTTCTATTAATATTAGGAGCCCTGTTAGTATGTTTCTTAACCATGTGTAGCAATTCAAGGAATCCACATAGACTGCAGTTTGCAGTAGCTGAAATGGTTCTATAGGGGATGTCACAGCTCCTAAATCTGGACCTACTGTAAAAAGACTGGAGTTTGACACCCCTGTTCTACATCATTTCAGTCACAGCTCACAGGATTCTCTAAGCCAGGGGTGTCAAACTCCGGTCCTCGAGGGCCGCAGGGTCTTCTGGTTTTCATTCCAACTTAAGCTCTCAATTAACTTAATTGATCTAAATATTTGTTCAGTTGGACATATTTTATATTTCTTCATGGTCTTTTACAGTTGATTATTTCAAAAACATGTTGAGGCCTGGAAAGAATTGTTACTTGTCCAATTAATCAAGTAATTAGATCAATTAAGTAACTGAGAGCTCGGGTGGAATGAAAGCCAGAAGACACTGCGGTCCTCCAGGAACTTTAGTTAGACACCCTTGTGAAGGCACTGAAGTAATATTTCATGACTGATTACCAGCTAAAAAAATATGTCAATGGTTAGAATTGAGGTCATGTACTGCACTGATAATTTGCTTAATTCTATCTTTTTAATTGTTTTCAGCTCTTAAACAGTAACAGAGTTACTATAAAATGTTATAGAGTAATTGAGAGCTCAGTTGGAGTGTAAACCAGCAGACACAGGTGGTCCCCAGGACCAGGGTTGGGAACCACTGATGAACTGAATACACAAGGGTTTGGGATTCAAAGCCATGAGATATGTATGTTTTGTAGTGAGTGCTGTACCTTGAATTGCAACAGCCTGCCTAAGATGGTTCATAATAATACATCAACTTTGCAATAGATTTCTTTACTCTGAAATGCCTCAATCTGTTTTGATAACATTGAATAATAAAAATTAAGAAAGCATTCTGCTACCCAATTAATGAGACAGGATAGCTCCTTATCTACCGAATACCTTCCATGACGAACACATGCCCTGTTTTCATAATTACTATGGCAATTAAACATTTTAAAGCAAATAGTAAGCTATTTGATATTTTCTGCTCAACTTTTCACCATTACCATTTGCAAGTATTGCAGGTGCACATAGGTGGGAAGAAATGGTTAATTCTACTTCATTTTAAGAAAACAAATACCTTTTTTATTTTTGAGAAAAGTAAACATTACAATGTTACAATTGTGACCATTTTTTTTTTTTTTTTTTTTTTTAGAAGATATAAAATTAAAAATACAGCTTGGTAACACCATATTTGAATTCAGCCCATCCACGTTATTAATAATGTTTGCCAACTTTTCTTCAAAAATGCCACCCTCTGCAGTTTAAATATGGACAATTCTGAAAATTCTGGTTGCTTTTAGAATTTCAGAGAATATAGCTTTGAAGCACAAGCCCACCTGCTCCCCTTTGCTGTTAGATAGACTTTTATGTTGGAAATAAAGACAAATCCGATTGATTTTCAACGTGAGTTGGACTACACATTCTTCAATGATATGATCAAAGGAAAGGTGAAACTTTCATCCGAGTCAAAGCTGTCCATTAGGGTCCATTAGAGTGCTGTCAAGGCTGATGGGTTACAACAGTGGAGTTATGAGATCCTTGCATATCTTTCATCAAATTTAAAATGTATGAATTGAATTACTCTGTTTTATACAACCGTTAAGAAATAATGTCATATTGACTGTCTGGACCAATTAAACTTTGAGTGCCAGCATGTAACTTGAACATTTTGGGGAAATACCAGAGTGTACACGTACGTTCATAATAATAACTAACCAACAACCCAGTTTCCACACGACAATATGTTATATTGTTTCTTTTATGATTGAATCTATAATCTAACTACACTGCACTTAATTGCTCCTGTTCCATGCACTTTCACCAGAGATATTTTGATAATAATACAGAGCTTATGTGTTGAATGCAGGACGGGACAGTGCAGTTTGGTTTATAGCACAAGGAACCCATGTGACCCCATCTCAGTGCAAAGATAAAAGCACATTTTCAGAGTGGAATAAAACAATTGTAGAGTTTTTAAACTGATTCAATAGATCATTTCAAAATGTATTTTGAAGTTCAGAAATTGGTTTATATATATTTTAAAGCTGTGCCACTACCCAGTTTACCATTTCAAACTCTCTCTGTAATGTAGGTATAGGGTAAACTTGCATACTCAATGTAAAGTATTTTCCCAAAGAATAAAAGGATTCGCCAGCACATTTTACAGCTGATTGAACTGAGGTTGGAGGAGGTGGAAAACTAAATTCAAAGGAAGTCTAGCCCCGAAAGTGTGAAAACCACTGTCCTACTGTTTGAATTAAAGTTAGACTATGGCCTTTACTCCATTACATCTTGTATTCAGTACAGGTATAGAGTTAAAAGGAGCACTACATGATCATTTATTCCAATAAAATAAAAACAAATGTTCCTATTGAAAGCATAGCAATGTAGCTGCCTACCATTGACAGATTCAGGTTCGTCAGATTCAGCGGAATTATATCCTCTCTGATTATATCGACTCGGAAGACTGTTTGTCACCTGAAATTAAACTGTGTAAGAGAACAATTAGTTTATCAGCCAGTGTTATTGGTGTGTTCCTTGTTTAGTTCCTGTTATCTTTGCTTGCAGCTGAAATCTATTGAAATAACTGCAATCCTGCTAGCATTGGAACACAAGATACTTATGAGGGTTAAACAGTGGTAAATCTACCCACTGAGATTGTTATCAAGCAATAAACAAGTAGATTATTATCTTGCATGTGCATGTATCCGATTGCGTGAAGGCTGTGGATAACCTCTAATATTATGAACAAGCAAATTCCTTTAAATTCTATCTGTGGCCATTTTTAAAGCTACCTATAACTAGAAAACTCACCTATTCTATCACGTTCCGAATTATACTGTTTTATAACAATCAGGTGTTTAGGAAATGTATCTGCTAATAAAACCTGAATGAACTTGTCGCCAAATGGACTGAACAGCTGTGATTGCTTCAGACCTCTCAGACAAGGGATCTCTGTCACTGGCCTGTGTTGAAAAAAATTAAAATAGACTGTCTGTTAAGGTTTGGAGCAGGTGACTGTTACACAAAAGTAAACCTTTGCAATGGACCTGGTAGAGTAAACCTTGTTTTTCTCAAACCTTATCTTGTCACACCTTCCAGTAATGCTACTGATACCATCACCTTCAGATTAGTAGTTTTGCTATTTGTAACATTTTGTATGGATCTACTTGCGTCATCTTGCATGATAAAGGCCACCTCCCCGTAGACCATAAATACCCTTCTAGCTCCGCTATGATAGTCCGTAGTCAAACAGATTCCTGCTGAACAGATAAACATGCAGATCAATAAGAAACTCTGGGTGCTTTTCCGCATCGCTTTGCCAATGATTGCCTTTGCAGTTATATGCTTAGGAGCTTTCCTTGCATCCATAACAAATATTGCCAACTATAAAATAAAACTCATCTTCGCCTATATTTTAATTGCATGCGGGTTACTTGTCTTGCTGGCTGGGATTTCCTGGAGCGTCTGTCATGGAATGAGACAGAAAAGCTTCCTACAGAATTTGCTACTTCCCAGACGATCTGAGGTGCACATCAACACTGTGGACAGGTAAGTAATGTATGCAGGCACCAAACTAGATGCATGAATTAATAGGCAAAACCAGGTATATTCAGTGGAATGTAGCTCAGTGTCAATAAGCTGCAAATTAACAATGTATAGAGGTATGAAATATGAGGTATACCGCATTCAGTGTTCATGAGGGAATGTCCCTAGTGTGGCATTTGCAACGACTGCCTCCTGTCGCATTGTGATCCAGGTTTATTTCACCAGTTCTCTGCCTGGTGGAACATGCAGTGCAACTTCCTGTCTACCACATCACATAGCTGCTTGATAAGATGGAGAAGGTCTGATGATTGTCTAATCACACTAACAGTGGAGTGTGTCTTGAGACATTGAACACATCCAGTTTCTTGGATAAAGGTCTTATTATCTCATAAGGGGCAATCACTTCCTTAACTGGAGCCGTGACTGGTCCACTGACTTACATATAGTTTCTTTTTGTAGCCCTGGCCAGTGCAATTAGAGACATGTGGACCTTTCTTGGTCAGGCCCCACCACCAGTAGCCCATGATGAAAGCGCACTCCAGCTGCATGACTTATTTTGAAGTATTAGCTACTAGATTTTAGTGTTTAATATTCAACAATGAAGGCTTGTCATTGACTAGTACAATATAAAAAAATGTCTGCCAATGGGGCTCCTGAGTGGCGCATCCGGTAAAGGCACGCCACACAGAGTGCAGGATGCGCCCTATAGCTTGAAGATTGCCGATTCGAATCCAAGCTGTGCCACTGCCAACCGTGGATGGGAGTTCCCAGGGAGCAGTGCACAATTGGTCAAGCACTGCATGGGTGGGGTAGGGGTTAGGTCGGCTGGGGAGCCCTTGGCTCACCGCACACCAGCGACCCCTGTGGCTGGCTAGGTGCCTGCAAGATGGTCTGTATGCAATTCAGAACTGCGTGGACCTCAGACGCTGTAAGTTCTGGATATGGCTGCACGGTGGGCTTGCAGAGCGAAAAAATCAGACGGTTGGCGGCACTCATTTCGGAGGGCGCGAGTGCTCGTCTTTGTCTCTCCTGAGTTAAAAAAATAAAAAATAAAAAATGTCTGCCAATGAAATGTAAACTACTCTTTCCTAAAAAAAGATCACATAAAACCATCATTCATAGTGTTACATGTAAAGACAGAAAGCACTGCAATGTTTATTGTGAACATTTTCAGGTAAGGAATGCAAGGAAATTTATTGTGCCTTCAATAGCATAAAAAGGTTCACCATTGTCTTCTCAGAGAAATGGTGCAGATGTGAAAAAATCACTTCCTAAAGTACTGTGCTGTGGAAATTAATTGTATTGTTGATCAATTAATCATATGTTTCATGTTGTAAATCCAAAACAGCAAAAATGATCAAAATTAGTCAATACCGGCAGCATAACTAAATTATGAATATCATTTACATTATAATGTAAATTATTACAAATGTATTTAAAAAAGACAGCATATCAATGAAAATGATTGTTAAATTAAAGCAAATGGTGGTGTAAACACCACAAGAGTAAGTCCTGCAGTTCTCATTTAAATGCTGTGCTACGATCAAATGAATGTTTTTATGCTATTTCTTTTCAGACCAGACTTCTATCCCCCTTCATATGAAGAATCTGTTGGACGCAACCCTGAGTATCTTGTAGAATGTGTGGTTATTGACGAGGAACAGAGATGCAACATTCCTCCACCACTGTACACAGAGAATAGTTCAGACATCCAGGAAGACGTCAGTGAAGAGCAACCTCCATCCTATAAAGAGTCTATGCTACGATCCAATACGCTGTGTGATCATTATACCGAAAAGAGCGTAAAACCAAGGGAAACCCAATCTGAATGGGATTAAATGGTTCTGACAAAGAACTTTCAAAATAAGTTAATGGCAGACTATTTTACAACTTGGGTGGTTATTTTCCCAGCCAGTACACATGCTGTCACATTTATGCTGTTGATATGCATGTCATATCAGCAATGATAACACGCTGGTTGTGCTGAGAGAGATGGTGCAAGCTGTTGCATGAGGTGGACATTCTGTGTGGGTTTACCTCGGTTCAAACCACAGTTTACAGTTTCTTCTGTTGCATAAGGAAGGTGGTTTATATAACCTTAGAGGTGGCTATACAGTCAGATTGTAAAATATTAGCTGTTTAGTAAACTATAAAATGTTGCAAACAGCTGTGATGTCAAATCTAGTTGGATAATATATTGCAAAATTTGTGTCATGGCTTTACAGTCAACCTAAATGACCAATGCTGGTTTAACCCTTTGTGAGTGCCTTATTCTGGTCATCTCGTTTTAACATTTGTCAAGACCAAAATGTACAAAGATTTGCAACCTATGTCCTGCACTTTCAACTTCAGAAGTGTTGTTGGACTATATAGTTATGGAAATAGGCAGATAACTGGAACCATAACATGTTTCAGTGTTGCTAAATAAACAGAAACAGGACTGTACTTCTACTTGTGTGATTTACAATGCTTTGATGTATTTACAATGCACCCAACATTCATAATATCAGGGTTGTTAATAAAAGGGTCTTTGGGAGAAGATAAGTCAAATGGTCTTGTTTAATGAACTGCACTGCTTGAGAGGAGATAATAGAATATTTGTTTAGACAATCCATGAAATAATTACAATGACACTGTTGTGATTAGATCTGAGTAAATTTCTGCAAATGGAAGATACTACTCTATTACAGTATAGAATAATATATTGGAGGATTTCTTGTAAATAGGAAAAACAAATTTATAGCAACAATGGTAATGAACATGTGCAGAGATGCACCCTCCTTTACTGTTATCAATGTACACTTTATCAAATAATACATTGTTTACAATGTGTGAATGCTGACTGTAAATAAGAATATAACAAGGACATGTTTGCACTGTGTACAAAGAAAATGCAGGTAGTGTTACATTGTAAATAAAATAAAGATTTGCCTAATAAAAAATGTATTAAACATTGTACTTTGACACTTCCTTGCAACACTTTTCACAATAATGTACATTTTTATATTGGTACATGGCGATTTGTAGCTTTATATTTCTATAGAATAATGCATATAAGAAGAGAGGCAAAACCGTCAGGAACTGTTTCTCCTCATCGCGCCACAGCAAACCCTACTGGCCAGGCGTCCAGTGAGCTCAAAGGCGGACCTCATGCAGGGCTGGCCTTTGTCCTCCAGAGGTGGGTAGCTCGCTGACATCCGCTTTCGAGTTCCTAGGTGAAAAAGGAAGCTGGCTTGGTCGTGGGATTGGAGGAGCCCACTGAACCTCCAGGTCTCTGGAGCCATGTGGGGAATTCAATTCAAACAATACTCGTATACATGGGTTTTTCCCCCCTGTAAGTACATACATTGCTGGTTTATGTTGTGGAATATTACACACATTCAATAACTTCATGCAATCACCTGGAATGTACATGTTTTATAATGGAAATTGTTATTATTGCACATGTCTTAATCTCTGAACGAAAATGCAGTCATAAAATGAATCTGAAAAACAATGACATTGCAGTTTTGAAATCAGGGATTCCTGCAAGAGAAAACACGTTGCTCAAGCAAAATACAGGGTCTGGCTATGAAAACACCTGCCATAGCACTATCAGTAGGGTAGCTAGGGTGGCACTGCAAGGTTGTGAAAATAAAGTTATTTGGGCAATATTGGGTGTGGAGGCACCGACCTAGCGACTCCTATTATCTCTGTATCATTTTCTAGTCAGCTCTGTCCTGCCCATCGTATCTGCAGCTCTTCTATTTTACACAAAAGACAGCACATTTATTGTCAAACCACTACATGGTATAATGATAAAATCGAACAAGTTCTGTTTTAACCTGGCAATCTGAACTACCAGTATATCATATTTTCGAATAGATATCAATGGGCATATTCAATTGATCTAACTGAGATGGATACAAATAAAGAAATAATTTGAATCTTTAACATATTTTAAAGATTTTTACAGACAGAAAAAACTGTTGGATGTTTGCTTTTCGTAACTATGGAATCTTTATTAATGATTCAGTGTCAGTGTTTAAATACGTTGCTGTTGGATACATTGACTTACCCCTAAATGTTTTAACCTTGGTTCTTAAAGGGTCATATTTTAATCATCTAAAGAGTGGATTTAGATCCACCAGGGTTAAGATCAGTTTAATTGAACAATCTATAAGGTCTTCTGATTCCCTGGTTAGCCATTATGTAGGATAATGTAATGTGCACAACAAACTAACAGAAGTTAAGATATAGTACTTTATTTAGCTAAGATCACAAACAGATGAATGACACTTTTACAGTAGCAGGACGACATACATTAAAAACATTAAAAATAGAAACAAAAAATCAACATTTGCAAAAATCTCATGCATGTAGTATTTTCTTCCCCCAAGGAATACAAAAAAATATTAACAATTACTGCAGTACTCTTTCAGACCCTCCCTGAATAAGACTGTGTTCCCCTAAACTTCAAAAAGCCTCTATTATGTTTCAATGCTTCATTACTAACAGCAGATGGTTAATGTTTGCTAGTTGCTGCTTTGCAAGTATTAAACAGATAACACAAAATCAAAGGTAGAAGGCCACATAAACACACAGGCATAACGAAACGAAAGCTTTATTAATATAAATTCAATACATATAAAAAAAAAAATTTTTAAAACCACACAAACTGGCACATGGGATTATGTAAAAATGCAGCGTCTCCTCTGGTTTCATATATTAGCCCTGTGACAGAGTACAAGTGCCCCCATGGCTGAAGATCAGTGCAAATGCAAAACTTTAATGCATTTGCATTACTGCATAGCAACTAACCCTGAGATTACATTTGAATCATGGCATCACCATCATTACGTCAGCTTTAAAAAAACACCAAATTACAAAATCTATGATGACTTGTGAGCAATTATTTAACACTAACACTGCTTAAAAAATAACAAAAAAAAACCAAAGTTATCTTTATCATGGCAGTTTGCTGATACTTTTTAAAAGTCTCTATAAGGATAGCGGCACCATAATTTAAATTGAATCTTGAAGTAAACTGTGCCAGTCAAAATGATAAAAGCCTTGCAAGTGGAATACTAATTAATCTTCACTTTCTCTTAAAATAGTCTCTCACAGGGGCACCCTCTACCCCTTTTTGATCTACAGTATGTGAAAAATATATTTTTCATTGGTAAGAAGCATTAATCATGCTCATGCCATTTTCGAAATTCATTGTGTTCTATCTGGATCCAGTCACTTGAAATAGCAGTTCTGAATACCAGCATCGTGTCTGTTACTAAGTACATTTTTATTACACTGTGACCTGAAAATGAACTATACTATCCAAAAGTAACACATTGCTAAACGTTTTCTGCAGGAAAGGTACAACAGTCCTGTAAATGATGTAATACCGTTGTCAAGTTAATTCATATAATGAGCGTGTTGATCTGTATGCGTGTTGGTCAACCAACTTGTATTTACATTTCTAAAAAGATATTTGGGTCTATTTTAATCTAATCAGAGGTGAAGCTCAATAATGTTGCCTTAACTCTATATCAGTGCTGCTGGGGGTTTTATGGATGATTTATTGACCACCATATAAACATAAGGTAATAACAAATAAAAAGTGGTTTAGAAAACAGGTTTATAGATTTTAGAGCAGCAGTATTCAGCTCTGCTGTTGCTTTTAAATAGACCCTACTGCAGCATTTAAAAAAAAAAAAAAAAAAAAAACACACAAAAAAACAGCAACAACAACAAAACAATACAGGAAATGCTGATTAAACACCCTTTTAGATTGTCTTTAAAACTCCCTTTACATAACCCTTTAATGTTGTTTTTTTTTGTTTTAGTATTTTAAAGAAAGATGCAAGGCACAAATAGTGACTAATTTTTGGCAACTGCAACCTCATGGAAGTACTTCTCTTTTTGGCCCCTGTTGAGTGTTCAGTGGTGGGATCAGGTAATGACAGTAGGTCCTTTGCGGCCTGTTCGCTCATGGATCTCAGAAATTTTCAGTGCGATTCCTATTAGAGGGCCCAGCACAGCCTAAATGAAATAAACAGATTGGTTAAGTTCTGCTTCAAAAGAAAAGCATCAAACAAACTGAGCTTGAGACACAATTCCTGAACAGTAAAACCTTAGTTATTTTAATTTCAATTTTACAAACACCTCTGAATAGCCCCCTGCCAACCTGTTATTGGTTATTTTTTTTATCCATGTCCTCGCAATTAGTCAATTTAGTAGATATATACACCTTAGTAGACACGTACGCATAGATAAGAAAAAACATACCACAGCCCCACTATCCTTTTTATAGTGAGAGTGTGCCTTATTCAAGCTGCCTTAAAAATGCTTAAAATACTAAAAATGAACAACAGTTGTTTCTCTGATTTATTTAATTTAGGGATATTCAAATTAAGGGATTTTTTTAAATCCTCATTTTTTGGAAAGTAGGATATCCGTATTGATATATAGAAATCTAAAAGTACAAGGTTCAATATACTTGAACTTTGAGCTAGCTGAAGAAAACCAGAACATGAATGCACTAAGCTTATCAAATCTATGAAGTTGAATTATTTTACAGGCACATTAAACAGTACACAGTGCTAAAATCGGAAGGTATTGTACTATAAAATATGAAGTTCATTCTGGAACAATCAGGGTTCAAACAAGATCCAGAGGTAACTTCCCCCTTCATTATTTCCACCATTTTATTATCTTTTTGTTCAGGGTGTTAGAATGCAGCAGAGGTTAAACATAGGTTACTGCATGGAATATTACAAACTGTTAAGCTAAGACTGAGAAATTACCTGATAACTACGCAGCAATGTGCAGACCCAGAGGAAGTTATCAAAGGTCATTGCTCAAGTTGAAATAAAGTTGAAGTTCATAAACTGACATGCAGTAACGTGTTTACACAGTTTATACTGGGTCCCATTAGATTTTCTTAAAATGAATCATGTTTCTTATTGTTACATTTGTATGTTTATTACTCTTTATTATTCCACCAGAGTGTATGAAAGATTTGCTGAAGCAGGTAACAATAAAACTATATTTTAAACCTACCATAAAAGTCTTTTAGAACATGTCTTGTTGTGTGTAGAAGAAGTCTGCAAATGACTAAAAAGGCTACAGACTACCAATGTTGGTATATATACCTGATGAGCACACTAATCCTTTTAAACGTGTTCTTAAACCAAGGATTGAAATCTATTTAGTTGATTTCCATGTTCGATACTGCATATATATAAAATAAAAATAAAAAAATCACAACTCATTAGTTCTCTTTAGATAATCTACCCTTGCTTCATGTTACTAAAAGACTTTCGCTTTCTGAAAAGCTAAAAGTTCTTGAGCTATCAAGTTTTAACATATATATTTTTTAATTTTCCACAAACAGGTGAGCATGGAAATATGTATAATTGTTTCTATAGTGAAGAGCATTGCTTACGAGTAGGTAGCACTCCTGGTTTTCGGTGTTTATTTGTGAGAAATGTTGAGTTTATTTTTGTAACATGTTGCAGGGGATTTATTATTTAATGCAACACCTCTCAATTCATTCTTTACTTGTGACCCGCTGAAACACTGTGAGTGGGGTCACGCTAACCTGGTGGCGTATCTGGGGTCTGTGTTTTGATGAGAAAAGGTTGGATTTGTCCGAAGGGTAGAGTAGCAAAAAAGGGTCAGGCCAACTCCAGATTTTAAATAAGGTAATATGCTTTCACTATGCTTGATTGGTAAACTTTTATAAAGGAAGAGTAAGGCTGGGATTTTTTTTTTATTATGGATAGTGCCATCCTAGTTAAAATGTAAAATGCTAAATAAATCAGGAGATTCAAAATGCTGAAATATAACTTTTTTTATCTGCTTACTCAAACGAGTCCTTTTCTTCCAATCACTACCACATAATATATGAGCAGGTCATGTCAAATTTAATTCCAGAGAACAAAAACTGGCAATTAAAATCTATAACATAAATAATAAATATGAAAAATGAATATAAATATTGAAGAAAAAAATGGTACATGTACTGTATAATTTTAGGCAGTAACAATTTGTAGAATTCTTCAGTCCACACATTGAGAAGACAGCACACAATTCCAGTGACCACACAATGCAGTATAATACCTGAGTCTCTCTATTGAGTTTTTCAGGGTCACGCTCATAGCTTTCTGCATAGATTCTGATGGTGGCGCCAACACAGCCTGTTAAACTCAGTCTGAAAATAATTCTTGATCCGTCTGTAAAAATGATGCGCAGCCCCTGTAGGAAGAGAAAGTAGAGTGGTTCAAAGAACATGGCACTGCCAAGGGTTCAAGACATTCAGCAAGAGTCATTTCTTGAAATTGTAAATTAATTTCTGTTCAGTAGTATTCTGGCAACAACACTGAACACTGAGGCATTATATTTTTGTTTGTCATTGCCTTTGTATTTAAACAGATTATAGTTTTACAAAGTGGAAAATAATTAAGATGACCATATTGACCCATATTATGCATTCTTTGAACATATTATTTATTCCTGAACTGGTACTGCATAGTACCTCACTTTGAAAGCGAAAATAGGAATGTGACTTAAAATGCTTCTTGCTTAACAAAATATTTGTTTTAAATAAATGTCTAAGGTAGGTTTTTCAATACCTATTCATTGCTGAGTGTTTAAACACCCAGAGATGCAATTTTAAATCTCATAATTCTGGCCCAAATCTCGGATATACCTGTACAGTAAGGGGAATTAAAACTGCCATTCCATAACCCTGGCACTCTACTTCATTCACAGCAATAAATAAAGGTACAACAGTGACCTCTGTCTCTGATTCCAGGTCCTGCTCCATTTGCCATTGATTAGAAGAGGTTGCACAATTGTAAGAATAAGATCCACACCTTATTGGTGGGGATTCTATCCATTTACCTACACATTCTAATGGAGAAGACGTAGACCAAACCCTGAGTGGACCCTGACATAACCCTGACACCAAAGTGAACCTTAACTCAAAGCACAGTTTTATGCATTTTTTCACACCAAAGTAACAACTTCTTCTTCTTCTTCTTCTTCTTCTTCTTCTGAAAACTAATACAATGTACATCCATTCATTCATACATAAATACACTGTACATTCATAACGCTGCTAATACTAGTTTATACTAGCCATTGCAATCAAGGGGTGGGAAAATAGAGAAAAAACATCTAGCCATTTCTTTGCTGTTTTGGCTCTTGTTTCTAATAATTACATGGTCACTTTTGCTTCATTGGAGCTTAATAAAATTGTTTCCAAATGTCTAATGAGAGTAAAAATCACTTGCTGTAGATTTATCAGATCCAAAAAAGTTTATTGAATTGCACTGACTAAAACCAGGCGCAAAGAAGGCACGGATACATACAGTTCAGTATAACCCCTTTATCAAATGTACATTGCCAGCAATAGGTGTCAATGTGGCTTCAGGTTAAAAGTACAGTCTGAATTTACCGTGGAAGCATCACCAAGGAAGTATAAATAAAGTTAAGCTTGGTAGTTGTCATGGTCACAATCTGAGCCTGAGAGAAAAAACACACCCCTAGAACATTCTCGCATTAGGCTAAATGTGATTTGTCAATTCTAAATCCAAACCCTGCTCTAGAGAGGAGATCGTATGAAACATAATAACAGTAACTAAAAGGTAACCACGTCAGCTACTTGTTTTGGAAGCATGTGAGTCAATGTTCAAAAGAACTTCTGAGGCATATTTCCGCAATCCTTTTGCCAACCACTCATGAGATTCAGCTCCAAGACCTATGGACAGCTGCTGCCCCTCCAGACAGACACTGGAGAAGGTACCACAGCTGACACAATCCCTACTGTCTAGAATTTCAGAACACTGTGGCATAGCTGAGAAAACATCAGACAAAAGTGCTTCCGGAGAACAAAGCTACATTTTCATCTCAATACATGATTTGACTAAAATATTTGAAGTTTAATAATTTAGACATATGTAAGCTGTACGTGAGACAGTTTAATTCGGTGTGTAGCACCGGAGAGAAGTTGGGAGTTATCACTAGTGGGTATAGAGGGCGCCACTAATGCATGACAGCTCTTTAATATGCCTTTTGTTTATTTCCTAATAGTTAGATAATGTTCTTTTTTTTTTTTTTTAATTTTCATTTCATTTTTTGCTTTGCCAAAAAAAAAAAAAAAAAGGAAATATGTCAGCCTTATCCCCTGGTGCCCAGCAAGGAAAAGGGACTGTGCTTTTTTTTTTTTTAAGCTGCTTGACTCGATTTAGTATTCACTAAAAAATACCACAGGTGGTAATATGGATGGTTTATTTTTTCTGTGAATTTTTTTTATTATTATTGAAAGAGGTAACTAGTAATTAACACACTTCGTTATAATTTTTTTAATCAAATTCTTGCTCACTCTTATTCAGAAAAACAAGATGAAACCAGAGGTAGCTGTAATTCTCAGAAAAAAATGTAAATGCGTCAGAAAATACTGGCAGGGAAGGAGTTAAATTCTCCTCCCTGCCCAGGTTGATTGCTTCAGGTGGGAGCAATCCACCAATTAATTATTCAATTATTACTCAGCCACCTGGCATAAAAGAAGGCCTCAGCCTCCCAGTTGGGGGAGAGAGAGTTCTAGAGGAGAAGAAGCAATTGTGTTTGTCTGAGTATGCTGTTTTTGTAAGTTTTTGAAACCAGTGAAGGCAACGCCCAGCCTGGAAGCTTTATTTATAAGTTTTGTTTTGTGTGTATTTTCTGTTTAAAACCTTTTTGTTTGGCCCTTGTGCCTGTTTATTTTGTATTTTTGTTTATTAAAAAGTTTTATTTTGAACGTTAAACTGTCTCTGAGCCTCAACCTCGGTCATTTCCTTGTCACATTTGGTGCTCAGAAGTGGGACAACGCTACCTGGAGGCTCAGGGCAGTATTTTTTTTTTGTTTTTTGAATTTTGAGGAGTTTTTTTTTCTGGAAAAAAAAAAAATGGGGAAGAAGAGCAGACAGCGGCAAAGGCAGGAGATGCAGCAGCCAAAGAAATGTAAGCTGCTGCAACAACAGCCACCACTGGAGGACCCGGCCAGCCTCTTCCCCTGGTGTTCCTGGTGCGGGAAGGTGGACCACCGCTGGAGGTCCTGCCCAGAAGTGCCACCAGCAGACTGGTGTGGCCGTTGTGAGGAGGACGGCCACAACTGGGCAGGATGCCCCTACAATCAGGCCCAGGAAGAGGTGCAGTTTTCACCCCGGGCATCAGGGGCCACCCCACTACCTCCAGTGCCACCACCTTCACCACCATCCCGGGAAATATGGGACTGGTTGATGCACCCTGAGGCGGACCTCTTCCACGACCTCCCCATAGTTATCAACACGCTGTGGTGTTGAGATGGGGGGAGGTGGGAAAAGTGGGAGGAACAGCATCACCCGGCGTCCTTCGCAGAGCTTGCCCTCATGGTCATTAACTACTTGGCAGTAGATATGGGAGAGGCCCCAGTCATTCAAACAAAGAAGGTGGAGCTGTCTTCCCGAGAGCCAGAGAGGGGTGAGCCGTCGTCCCGAGAGGGGTGAGCCGTCGTCCCGAGAGCCAGAGAGGGGTGAGCCGTCGTCCCGAGAGCCAGAGAGGGGTGAGCCGCCGTCCCGAGAGCCAGAGAGGGGTGAGCCGCCGTCCCGAGAGCCAGAGAGGGAGGAGCCGCCGTCCCGAGAGCCAGAAGGGGAGGAGCCGCCGTCCCGAGAGCCAGAAGGGGAGGAGCCGCCGTCCCGAGAGCCAGAAGGGGAGGAGCCGCCGTCCCGAGAGCCAGAAGGGGGGCCGCTGCCGTCGCCCAGAGAGGGGGGAGCCGCTGCCGTCGCCCAGAGAGGGGGGAGCCGCTGCCGTCGCCCAGAGAGGGGGGAGCCGCTGCCGTCGCCCAGAGAGGGGGGAGCCGCTGCCGTCGCCCAGAGAGGGGGGAGCCGCTGCCGTCGCCCAGAGAGGGGGGAGCCGCTGCCGTCGCCCAGAGAGGGGGGAGCCGCTGCCGTCGCCCAGAGAGGGGGGAGCCGCTGCCGTCGCCCAGAGAGGGGGGAGCCGCTGCCGTCGCCCAGAGAGGGGGGAGCCGCTGCCGTCGCCCAGAGAGGGGGGAGCCGCTGCCGTCCACAACCCGAGGGAGGAGCCCGAACGTCCACAGCCCGAGAGGGAGGAGCCCGAACTTCCACAGCCCGAGAGGGAGGAGCCCGAACGTCCACAGCCCGAGAGGGAGGAGCCCGAACGTCCACAGCCCGAGAGGGAGGAGCCCGAACGTCCACAGCCCGAGGAGGAGGAGCCCGAGCGGGAGGAGTCGGTGCGTCCACGGCCCGAGCGGGAGGAGTCGGTGCGTCCACGGCCCGAGCGGGAGGAGTCGGGGCGTCCACGTAAAGAGCGGGAGGAGTCGGTGCGTCCACAGCCCGAGCGGGAGGAGTCGGTGCGTCCACGGCCCGAGAAGGGGAAGCCCACAGGCCTAGGGCTGAAGGGACCTGCAGGGGAAGAATACAGGCTGTTTCCACCGCCAGCAGAGGGGGAACAGCCGGAGCTGTCTCTCCCTCCACCGCCAGCAGAGGGGGAACAGCCGGAGCTGTCTCTCCCTCCACCGCCAGCAGAGGGGGAACAGCCGGAGCTGTCTCTCCCTCCATCGCCGGGGGTTGCCTGCCTGTCCGCGTCGCCGGGGGTTGCCTGCCTGTCCGCGTCGCCGGGGGTTGCCTGCCTGTCCGCGTCGCCTGGGGTTGCCTGCCTGTCCGCGTCGCCTGGGGTTGCCTGCCTGCCCGCATTGTCTGGAGAGGCTCTCGGTGTGCTTTCTCCTGGGGATGCTGGTCCGCCATCACCGTCCCGAGCGCCAGAGGGGCCAGAGGGTCCCGCGCCGCCAGGGGGTCCAGAGGGTCCAGCGTCGCCAGAGGGGCCAGGGGGTGCCGCGTCGCCAGGGGGTCCAGAGGGTCCAGCGCCGCCGGATGGACAAGCGTCGCCGTCCCCGCCTCCGCCACCAGAGGGAGCCGGGCCGCCGTCCCCGCCTCCGCCACCAGAGGGAGCCGGGCCGCCGTCCCCGCCTCCGCCACCAGAGGGAGCCGGGCCGCCGTCCCCGCCTCCGCCACCAGAGGGAGTCGGGCCGCCGTTCCTGCTTCCGCCACTAGAGGTGCCACCATCGCTGCTCCTGCTGGAGGGTCCAGGTTCCCTGCCAGCGTTCATGTTCTTGGAAGGTTCGGGGCCCCCTGCTGTTGAAGAAAGCTTGGGGGAGCCGACATCAACCCCGCCCACCACTGCCCGTTGAAATAGCCCACCCAAGGGACATAAGGGGACTCTTGGGGGGAGGGCTTGGGTTCAAAGGGGGGGGGGGGGGGGGTAGTTTGGCCGATTGCGGCCTCCATACTTTGTACGTGGAGGGAGGTGTGTGGCAGAGCGGGGCTCTGCCCTTAGAAATACTGGCAGGGAAGGAGTTAAATTCTCCTCCCTGCCCAGGTTGATTGCTTCAGGTGGGAGCAATCCACCAATTAATTATTCAATTATTACTCAGCCACCTGGCATAAAAGGAGGCCTCAGCCTCCCAGTTGGGGAGAGAGAGTTCTAGAGGAGAAGAAGCAATTGTGTTTGTCTGAGTGTGCTGTTTTTGTAAGTTTTTGAAACCAGTGAAGGCAACACCCAGCCTGGAAGCTTTATTTGTAAGTTTTGTTTTGTGTGTATTTTCTGTTTAAAACCTTTTTGTTTGACCCTTGTGCCTGTTTATTTTGTATTTTTGTTTATTAAAAAGTTTTATTTTGAACTTTAAACTGTCTCTGAGCCTCAACCTCTGTCATTTCCTTGTCACAGCGTCATTAAACTGGAATGCTGTATTAACATTCTCCATCACGCTACTGTAAAAGTCTTGTGATAAAATTCAATAAAGGCCTTTGACTATCTGACCTGGTTTTTGGTCACGCTGCCATCCACAGGGTCTGTGTACTCAAAGTTGTCTGTTTTCTCCACACTGTACACACTGTTCCCCACGGCGAACTTCTGATGAGTGAACGCCTTGTCAGTGATCACAGCTCCCAGGTCCCTCATCATGAAAAAGGCAGCTTTCTGGTCAACCCCCTCATAATCAAACCTGATACAGGACAGAGTAAGAAACAAATACTGCTAATACAGTAGAACTCAAAGGGCTTATATATTTTCATGTATGTTCTGTAAGGGTATTTTTTTGTTATATTAAGATTATTGCTATTCATTTGAACTCTGCACATGATTAAATAAGAAAGCATATTAACTCCTTTAGCACTAAGTAACTTTACATAGAGATTACAATGAGGATAACTAATTTCAATGTTTTATACTGAAAAGAAATCTAAATAGGAATGCATTCATATGGACATGCACAAGATTCATTTACTGGTCTATTATTAAGTGGTGCTTTTTCTAGAACACGCACCAAGGGTATAAAATCCCAGAAAGGATATTTTTTTAAATGACTACCTGCAGTAGTAGTTGCGTCCCAGTCTTGCCCAGTGGTCCCTCACAATCTCCTCCACACTCTGCTTCCGGGCAGCCATTATAGACAGCCAGGTCAGCACTGCCCAGAGTCCATCCTTCTCACGGATGTGATCCGAACCTAGAACAGAGAAAGCTTAATCCAGATTCTGTGTACCAAAGAAAATGACTATGAGTAGAGAGAATTTAAATCGGCGCATTTAGTACAGTGTAAGTTTGTGGGAACTATAAAAACAACCACAAACCAACTATTACCAACATGTGGAGACAGACCATTTTAAAAGATAAAGTCAGCCAGGACAGCAGATGCCTTGTTTCTCATGAACAAGCCCCATAATTGACCCTTAATACATGAGAAACCAAGAGTCAGAAACCTTTGATGGGTGTTTTTTATACCACTGTAAAGGGAGCCTTTCAACATTAAAACCCTAATTACGCTGATTTCAGAGCAGCCAGTGAGTTTGCCGACTATATTATTTCGAGCCCATAAGACCATCAATGTCCATATAATATCAATAGTATTTGATGCATAACATGATCAAAATTGATGCATAACATGGTAAATAACACAAAAGGTCATACTCCCTGCATTTTGAGGGCCTCAAGTCGGCTGAACAAAGGAAGTTCTCATATAATTGTATTCTTTTTGAATCTAAATATTTGAAAACAGTCACATTCCCACAAAACCTATTGAAACTCATTTCTTTTTTAGAGACCAGCTTTCTGCAGTGGTGATAATGGAGTCCGATTTTGTTTTGGCATTAAGAGAAACCAGTTGCAAAAACATCCCCTGCTGTGCAACCACTATACAATACATAAAAAATGTCAGTTCTACATTTCAACATTGACGATTCCTACATCGATGCAGGGTCCTTTTTTGGAATGAACTTAACTCAGAGGTTTTTTTTTTGCCTTACATCCTAGTCTTTTTTCAGTGTCAGTGTCCCTTTCAAAATGACATATGACAGTACACGGTTAGTAATGTCATGACTAAGGGTGGTTACACTGATGTGAATCTAGAACCCCCCATGGACAGGCCAACTTGACAAGCTGAGAGTTAAGCACAGCCTCAGCTCTTACTGCATGCATCAGTTCCAATCCACAAGCAATAAACACCCTGTAAATACAACCTTGTAAGGTCAATATGGAAAATGAAACCATTGAAGCAACAGGTTATAAGGTTAATATTAAGGATCTAAACAGAAGGAGATCTAAACACCAAATTAATTCCACTAGTGTTTTCACCCAGGAGTAATTCATTGACCCTCATTATTAACACCACACAGTGCAATAAAACACTGAAAAGATGTCCTATGATTAGGACATTGGTTTGAAAGTGAGGTAGGGAGATGCTTATAGAGGATTAAATCTCATGTTTAGTAGCATCATATCCAAATTATTGCTGTTTAGGGAGTAGATCATGTGGGTATTTCTCTCCTAGCATCAATTTTATAAAGACTCCAATTTACCTTTTTATGACGTTTGCAATCATTCAGAGTGGTTCAAATTACAATTTCTCATTAAGTTTGTGTAAGGTGCTTTGACCGGAGCTCAAGAGTTGCTCTTCAAGTATAGTTTCTTGGCAGAGATAAATGTAGCAATGTAGCATTGGCTAGATCAGTGTGTAGTGATCTGCCACTTTTAAAACACGTTTGCCTTTAGTTTTGCTGGCAATACACTGCTGTGCACTAGATGGCGCTGGAGACACTTTGGCTTATCTAGCCTACCATAGATATGTCTAAGGCAGGCAATTAGAACTAAAGAGCAGCAACTGAACTCATGGTCTTCTAGATTATAATTGTAAAAGCACCATTAAGCTCCAGTTTCTACATTCCACTTTCAAGTGCTTCCAAACTGTCATGTGTAGAGAACAGCCACGTATAATTGCACCTCTTTCAATCTAATTTTAGGACAGAAAGAGCTGTACTTAATTAAATAATTCTGATTTAAGAAAAAATAAATCTTGTGTTTGACTGAGACTGTGAGTTCTGACATCTCTGCACACTGAGCTGTCAAGTCTCATTTCCAATCATAATCAAAAGCACATGTTTTTTCACCTTTAACTAATTTGGCTAATTACAAGTAATATTCACACAGGAGGGGGGGGTTCTTTTTTTTTTTATTTTTTTTTTTATAACGCTTGCTCTGAACTCCAGCCCTCAGGATATGGAGAACTTGCTACTCCAGTCCCGATGAGAGATGCAGGGTAATGGTAAAAGCACAGTTCCTCTTAAGTCAAATCAAAGCTGCGGAAATTAAGGTTAAGGATTCTGGTCACTGTTTTCCTGATGTTGTATCTATGAGGAAAAAAACTGAAAGTCCTGCCATAACATTGTCAATAGGATGCACTGTAGTGCTTTGACACGAATACAAGTCAGCAAGATGTTAAATTGTTCTGGATGTGACCATTTCAAAAAACTTTTAATTCTTTCAAGGACATGTCATATCACAGTTCATTACTGATCCTGCGGACAACTGTTATGCTCCTCACACACCTAAACACAAACATGCATTTTTTTTGGTGCAACAAGAGGCTTGTGGAATTCTGCCCTGCCATAGTAGCATTTTATTCTTACAGTTTTGACCTTAACTGCTTTCCACTATACCATGCTGAACTCTGCACACAATTTGGTCGTCGTGGTTTTCCTATTTTTTCCATGCTTTCATCACTTTCGAGCCTGACACCCTACTATACTGCAGCTATTACCTTTCATATTAAGTATTTTTTTTTTTTAATTTTCGGAATAAGGTACAATATATAATGTATTTATATTAAATGCTATGTGTGGCATACAGATGACAGTTCCCATAAAACCAACAGCATGCTATTCCCAATTGAGCATTGCTAGAAAAATGGAAGAATTTCTAAGCTACGCCATTCCCATTCCTTGACCACCTGCCAAGAAAGCAGTCTGGGATGCGGAGCCTTTCAAGGGACGTTCCTTCAAGCTTTTATCCTTTTATAGCAGAAGAATGGCTTTTATTTAGAATAGGGAGCTCTCTTAAGACAGGAGAAATGCTTTACAAAGCAAGGTAAGTGTAACATTTAAACAAGTGTACATAAATATAACAGAGGGATGGAAAAAGGGGTACAAGTACAGTACAGACATACAAATCAAGTGAACACCACATGAACTTATGTTTACAATAGCATTCTTGTTGCACACTTTATAGTAGTATTATAGGATGTTTTCAGGTGTATAGCAGTGTGAAAGGCAATGTGTATCTAACTTACATTCAACTTGTGGCCTCATAATAATAACATGCATTGTGTTATACTTATACTCAGATACCTGACTCACTAGTTCAGCATTTCTTCCTCCTATTTCTCAAACAAGTGAAACTGTTTCCTGATTTTCAATCAGTACCTCAGCACTTAAGGCTGCCACACACCAGACGCCATGCGATTTACAACTGTTAAAAATTGCAATTGTTAAAACTATGATTAAGACTGGTACATATTCGTCAACATGATGTGGAAATTATGAGTGTCTCCTCTGACGGTATTTCAACACATATGGCAATAAATCATGCATACTAGGCTTATCCAGTTCCTTCAAAATGGACTCCCATATATTGTCTTTCAAATCTGTATCTTTATAGTTGTGATGACCTTTGTCATATCATAAAGCTCTGGGTATTTTCTCAATGGCAAGTATTATTGTTTCCTCCGTCATTTTGGATACTGCTTCACCCTGCTGGACCACGTGCATTGACTTCTCTGATTGCTCAATGCCCTAATTGACGAGCGATTCAATCCTATTTATTTCTCATCACTCCAGTGCCGCCTGTGGTGTGAAAGCTACTTATCAAAAGTATAGGTTCTATTCATTTTGTCGCATCGCAGCACATTTTCGCTTGCCGCATCGCGTCTGGTTGGTAGCAGCCTTTAGAGACACCATCAAGACTGTTGTGCTTCTCGTGTTTTTAAATCCCAAACTTTTTGATCCAATAAAAGGAATCATGCATATTATTTTTCTCATCCACTGCTCTTCAAACCATTTTAGTCAGCGGTGTAGTTGAGGGTATTCGCAGGTAAACGGTGTTTACCCACTTTTAATTTGGGCAATATAGCATTTATCCACTTCTCATATAAGGGATACAGAGTTTACTCACTTGTTCTTTCCTGTGATATGCAAATCCTGGGTTAAAGACAAGATACTTTAACAGTGAGCGTCTGTGTTGTATTGCTGCACGCGAGACTGATAACTGAGAGCTCTGTCAGAACTGCGCCGCATGAGCAGGGGGGGCGTGGCCACTGGACTGCGTGTTCTATGTTTGGTTGTTTATATTCTGTTACTGTTCTGTTATGCACACTGGACCTGCAGGGCCCCTGAAAGGATGTGCTCAGAATTGTTCAAGTGAAGCGCACCATCGGGTCTGGGACTGTTCACACGTGAACAGCACCTGAGAGGGAAAATAACTGTATGGGGTGCTCTGGTTGGCTGAGGGCCAGTAACAATGTATCTGTTCATGTTTATCTGTTCAATCTATCTGTTCAACTCCAATAAACAGGAGCGTTTACCCACTTTTATATTTACCACTACAACACTGGCTTTAGTGACTCTGGGCTCCACTTTGCATATACAGTATGGATTTTAAAAAACCTCAATTTCTGGCATAATTATCACATTAGTAATAATCATGGGGCTTTGACAAGAGTGGATCTGTTACTTTAGTAGTTGACATAATTATATTTCAATTTACAGTAGAAAAAATGTTTTCAACAGTGAAAAACTCCTTTATGAACTGGATACATTCCACCAGCAACTCCTTCGGAACCGATGTGCACCAATATAAACCAATGTTGAAATGTATTTGTTTACGACTGTAAGTCGCCCTGGATAAGGGCGTCTGCTAAGAAATAAATAATATGCACTTGTTATACTGCCTGCCATCTGCTGATGCACCAAGCAAACCTTTGACACATTATCATTCATGTTGTGCATGGCACTGTACACAACACACTAGTGTAATTGTCGCACTGACATATAAAACACTTATGTTGCCACCGTAGCCATATTATCAGTTTGGCATCTGTCACGTAAAACAAGGCAGCACTGTCATTTGAAACCCTGTTTCAGAACCATATTTTACACCATTTGGATCGGGTTCATTTTAAACAAAACGCAAACACTTTGGGGCAGGTACATGAAAACAAGGCATTATAGTCAATTCTGCTAACCACTAGACAAAACCACTGACCATAGCCAAAGTGCCATAATTGTGCACAAAACAGCGTTACTTACCAGCGCCAAAACTTTCCTCTCCACATAGCGAGCATCTCCCAGAATCCATCAGATTCCCAAAGAATTTCCAGCCGGTGGGGGTTTCATACAGTGTGACTTTCATTGCTTTTGCTACCCTGGGGAAACAGGAAGAGGGATCGTATGGAAAAAAAACTGCTATAGCTCTCAGGTTTGATAACCTCAACAGGCTTTGCAAACAAAAACCTTTTGGAACTCTTCCCAGATTTAATGCTCATAATGTACACTAAAGAAAAAAAAAGTACTTCAGTGCCAAGTGCTGTTTCTAGTTTTGGAAAGTAAAGGCAGGTCATTAAACATGTTTTGTCAAACAGAATGTGTTTATTTGTCTTTGATTGTGATTTTATAACTCAGCATGTGCAATGTATGAATAGACTTTGATGATCAACACCACTTAACTGAAAGTTGTTATGTTTGTATGCTTACCTACAGTGGTATGTAATGATATTATTTTCTTTATTTAAAAGCCTGAGCCTACAATTACTTTACATCAACCACTATCAAGCATTCCTAAAATTAGTAAAACACACATTCAAGGGTCTCTATCCTCAAAATTGGGTAAATGTAATCAACCAGTGAAAGGCAGTTAGATATACAGTATGCCGTGTATTTCCTTTTATCAAGAAGCGTCATTTTGATTAATTGTTTACTCTTCCTTTATTGTTAATGCTGTTAACAATCACTCGTGCGGTTCTGGCTCATTATATATTTTCACCTTTTTACCTGTTTTTTGAGTTTGCTGGCCACACCTACTCTACATATTACAGCCAGCATACATTTATATTGAGTTAGACTAGATGGGGATACCAGAGTTAAAAGGTTTGTCTCATTGTCACATGGTGAAAAGGGGATAATAAAAAAGGATAAGGTACTGTAAGTTGAGGCTGCTTCCTCTTTAACATTGTTCTTGACTAATAACTTAATTTGTAAGTTAAAAATGATTATACTTGGAAACTATATACAATCCACTCTTCTGTTTTAGGAAAATCAGTCTCAATGCTTGCTCTACAAAGTATGAAGTGGTTTACCAAGAACAAATTGCACACTACAGCATGTAATGTAATTCATTTTAAAAAGCCTATCAGACTTCTTCAAAGCAACAGTGATGTTGCTGTGAAAAAGGTTACTTTTAGAGGGGAAATGTATACTTGCCACATTACAATAGTAATACAGATCAATCAAAGAACATTAAGCATAGCTAATGTTACATTCCAGTCCAAAAAAGCTCATGGCACACACCAAACAGTACACCACATTTCAACCAAATTCTGAACCCACACAGTATTCAAGCGTGCATCTGCTGTCCTATTTTTGAACAGATACTCTGTGTACTGTAGCTATAGATATACTTTTAATATATATATATATATATATATATATATATATATATATATATATATATATATATATATATATATATATTATATATATATATACTGGTAGTGGACAAAAAAATGGAAACACCAATGTTAAGTCACTTAATAGAGCGTTGGGCCACTATGGTATCCTGCTCTGTGGAGTTCTCGGCGGACCGTTTTTGATGATATTTGCAGTCAATTGATCTGCAGTTGCTCGCCTGTTTTGCCTTGCACTTCGAATTAATGCATTGATATCACAATCCTGGAGTATGCGCTTCCGCCCGCTGTTGCCCTTTGCTGATGATGTCTTTCCCTGATGAGTTCCATGCTGACATCACCTTAGACACCGTTGCTCAGGAAACATCAGCAAGTTGAGCTGTCTTGGTCACTGAAGCTCCTGCCAAACACGCCCCAACAATCACCCCTCTTTCAAAGTCACTGAGATCTCCTCTTGCAGCCATGCTAGCCATAATCATAGGCAACCAGGCCTGTCCAGCATTTTTATACATGACCCTAAGCATGCTGGGATGTTATCTGCTTAATTAACGCATGAGCCACACCTGTGTGGAAGCCCTTGCTTTCAATATACTTGGTGTCCCTCATTTACCCAGGTGTTTAAATTTTTTTGTCCACTACCTGTGTGTGTGTGTATATATATATATATATATATATATATATATATATATATATATATATATATATTCAATGGTAAAATGGAATACAAGCATACATAACAGATACTGATTGTTTCAGCATCATTCATTATCCATATGAAAAAGGTTTGATACTACTACTGTGCTTTCCATTAGACCCAAATCACTCACGGCTCTCTGTGGCAAAGTGGTTAACAATATGCAGGTGCAGGAGTGCTGCAGTGATTAATAAATAGACAGCCAACGATAATCCAGGTGCAATGATGTTTTATTTTTAAATTACACAGTCTGATGGCAAAACACAGTAAATAATAATGAGAACAGGCAATACAGCACTGTGTATTGCTCCGTTGTAATCCACGGGTTGGTCCTGAAATAATAGTCCAGCTCTTTAAACACCCACACTTAACACAAAACATAATCACAAGTCCACAGTGAGTGCTATAGTGCTCATGGTGCAAATACAGTTAATCGTGAACAAAGGTGCAGTGTTGTCCGGGTAAGTGCTGGCCTTTGGCAACAGCTTCGGATCGTGTCAGCCGTCTAATAACAACCAACAAGTAATTTTTAGACATGACAAAAACAAACAAAACACTGACGATAACAATATGGATTTTCCTTCCGGTTCAGCATTAACCATTCAAAAGGAACAGATCACTTCGCTACATCCCCTTTTGTAACGTCAATCATGACCCCTTGGTTAACAAGTGCAGCCGCTCCTCCAATCCACAGCTGTCATATTGTTTGTCTTCCGGGTCGATGATTTAGTGTACCGTAGCTCCGCCTCCTTTCTAAATGGCCGACTTCTGTCTAACCCTGGGAATTAATTGTCTGGCCATCCCTTTACACAGTGCCCTAACAAGTCGGGAGGGAGATTTATCACCAAGAATCATTCTGTCTCTTTCACACTCCCTCACTTAACTCATTTGACATCAACATGTGAAATATGCATGACTCTGTGCCAGCTTCCAACCAGTAGAGTGGCTTCCTATCACCTCACACACTGTCTTTTATTCAGCTCTATGTCTTGTGTTTCTCAGTCTGACTATCTGAAGCATTTTAAACAGCCCAATACCAAAACCGTCTTCTGTACAATACAATACAGATTTAACAGAATGAGCTTCCATTAACATTAATATATTAATATTCATATACTTGGATTTAAACGTGAACATTTAGCTATTTCTTTCTTTATTATGTGTTTGTTTGTGTTTGTTTTTTGTAATGCTTCCACAGGAAAGCCTCTTGAGATACATTGAGCTGCAGCTGCTGGTAACTGGAAAACCCTGTAAAAAAAAATCTCCTGGCACATATCAAGGAGTACGCAAAGCCATGAATTGCATCTGTCAATGTGGACCACATAGGATTAGCAATCAAGAACAACAACAACAAATCAAATGTGATGGGGTTAAATGTTTGTGTTTGTGTGTGTGGGAGCGGGGGTGGAGGTGCCAGAAATTCTTAAGAAAAATGTTTAAAATGCTTACAAAGGTTATTAGTGAACAACTGATACTTAAATTGTGTAACTAATACTGACAACTTAAGGTTATCATATTAATAGAAATACCTGAGAAATACATGTCACGCCTTCACTTTGATGTATGTGCAAAGTGGGGTGTAGTCAATTTACTTGCTAAGACATTATTTTAAATATTTATGGATCCTTTATAGCTAGCTGTAGAGCCATTCAGCTTAACTTCTAATGCTACTACACATTGTATTTTATACCTTTCCTTCTTCGGTGTGATCAATGCTTTTGCTACTACTTACTTCGCAAAGTTAAACTAAAACCATTGAAGCAATCTCATCGGCACTCTCCTACAGTCTTGTAGCAGTTTTGTACCTAAGTGCATTATGTAGTAGGAGCTGCAGCAATCTTTAACATGCTACGTGCTGTTCTTAAGGAAACTGGCTGCAGTTGTTGGAAACTGAACTTGGCTCTGAACTTTGTGATGCTATGGGTGATGATACGGGTGATGCTTAGAGACTGATGTTGCATTCTGACATTCCTTAGAACAGGAGACAAAATGAGTCAGCCATGGCATTTCATGCAGAGGTCAAAAAGTGAATGAATGCATCTGAAACCAGATCCAATGTATTTTCCAGCTTTGTATTTGGCAGCGCTGAGCATGGCAAAGAGGAGATTGTTAATGCCAGATTCCTGGATGAGGACCAGATGAATCCACTTGTCCAGATCTAGTTGAATTTATTTATTTTAAGTTATTTCTTCAGAATGAGTCCACTGAGCTGTATGCACCCTCATAAGGACACATGGATAACAACAGCAGCAAGACATGTTACACAAAAATAAAAAAAAATAACAATCAGGTATGTAGGCAAGTAATTCACCATCAGACCATGGATTTTACACTTTTAAACTTGATGTCTCGTGCTCAGAATAGGCCAGTTTAAACATTGCAGCATCAATGAAGTGGATCACAAGGACAACCTAACACAAAGAGAGCTAACCTATTGCAATATTAGACAGAACTATTTCCTTTGCACTGATGCAAACAGTATCACCATAAACCAATAGAGGAAACAACATTTATAAGAACTTGGTAAAACATGATCTATACATGTACATTCAACTTATGTAAGATTCTGACTGAGCTACACAAGTAGTGAAGTCATCAGACAGAAAGCTCTTGGGTATTCCAAGTACAACAAGGCCATTCCTGCACAGCTTTAGAGAAGGCCCAACAGGAAAAGATAAGTAACCTAATTGTTCCTGATTAGACATGGCAACAGCACTGAATTTTGTTGTCCACAACTGTTTTTTTGTTTGTTTGCCACAGTAAGACAAATATTATTTCAACCGACCCTTCTTTTAACCATGGCCACATACAGTGGTATTAAGCAACATGCAAATAGTTTGGATAATGGCATATCCATTTTGTAGGCAGATGCAAGTGCTGCACTTGAGGGAGTAGATGGCAGAGACTGACAATTTTGTCAAATTGTGGGAACTTTTCAAATCCGAAGAAGTTATGACAAAGGCCAGTTCTGGAAAGGGGATAGTGCCTTGTATGTCAGACGGGTCAGTCTCAGAAGACTCTCTAGCTGACATAGCTGATGTTTTCAATACGTTTTTTTTGTTTCTTGTTTTAATCCAGTTGATACTGCGTTTTATTCCAGTACACCTTTGCCAACATCTTTTAATCGAGAATATATACTGCTCCCCAGCTCAGGTTATGGACATATTATTTAAACATTCAGCTACTGGCCCAGATCGCATCTCTGCTACAATGTTTAGGCGCACTGCTCAAACCCTTGCTCCACATCTGTCTTTGCTGTTTAATTTGTCCCTAAGTCAGGGAGTGGTTCCTCCGCAATGGAAACACTCATGGGTCACTCCGATTCACAAAGAGGTGATTCAGGATTGGTTTCTAATTATAGTCCAATGTCCCTTTTACCTACTGTCTCTATGGTTCTGGAGAGGATTGTGTACCCGTTCTTGTGAAAATGACCTTTCTTTTAACCAGATTTTAATGAAATCGCTTTCAAACTAATTCCAGAACAGGGCACTTCTAACATGTCTTGGTCCATGCTATAAAAACTTGGATTCCAGTTACGTTGCAGCTGTTGTATTTTCTGACCTCTCCAGAGCCTTCGACACAGTTCACATAAAGCTTTTTTTATCAAAACTTTCTAAATATGGGTTTGGTGAAGGCATTTTAGGCTGGTTTTCTTCTCACCTTATGGGGTGTTGTCAAAACGTTGTGGTCCAGGGACAACTTTCTTCTAAGCTACCAGTGATAGCTGGTGTTCCTCAGGGGTTTGTTTTGAGCCCTTTTTTGTTTAACTTGTATGTCAATGACTTGGCAACTATGAATTGTTCAGAATATACCAGTATAATTAGGTCTGCAGATGATACTACATTATATAAAACAATTATAAATCCAGAAACAGATTCAATAGCTTTTTAACATGATATTAATCTTGTTTATGATTGTTTTTTAATTAATTATTTGAAACGAACAGTTCTAAAACTAAATGTATGATTATTTCCCCATCCAGTAAACCAACTCCAATAATGCCTTTGTCTTGGGGGAGATGTATAGTAATTGTTTGGAATTATTTATTGTTGTATTGTTATTTACTGAGTATGGTCTACTTAGCTCTCTCTTTGTATTAGCGCTTGCACTATTGAGATGTACAAAGTGAATAAACTAAACTAAGAAACTAAGTGATGTAAACTAATGCCAACTGTGATTGAGGCTTACGTGTAATAAAAATATTGTGATGTTATCCATTATAACTCAGGCTTACAGAGAGGAAAAGGCATGATCAATTATTAAATTAGCTGTGGTACATGAGAGCATTTAAGAGATTCCAAATGCTTTTCCTTTTAGTAGTCAGCATAGAACAAAATAGAACAAAATGCTCTGCTTCCGTGCCAACTTCATAACATTTCTGTGAATACTTACTTTAATATGTAATAACTTCAACGATAGCAACCACCTTGACCACTGAATGCCTTTTTAGGAAATTGACTCTCTTAACCAAAAGCTATATCTACAATGGTAATGTGACAAGAACTGAAGAGATCACTCTGTGTAGATTTGTGTGGATATTTTGAGTTAAATTCCAATTGCTGGGGTGTACCAATGATTCAGTTTAGCTACTTCACCGTAACATGTTTTGTATTTTTAATTGAAACTTATAGAAACTAGTTAATTTGTTCTCTGTATCTTCTACTAAATTAGATACTATATCTACATGTATATTTTATTTGTGCCCAATCAATACACAAACAGTCACATAGTACCAGATGCAGTAGTATGTTTCTCTACACTATTAGAAACATATCTGCTGTGTTTTGCTTAATTGGAATGCTTTCTGTTTACAGTAAAATGCATTTCTTTGGCCCACTGTCAGACATTAGATAACTATACTTTGCTCCATCAGTTTTTGAAGATGTGGCCTGGGCCGGTATTTTCACCTCTGGGCTCTGAACAACAGTGGTATAATAGAGGTATTACTTTTGATTATAGGAGCCTAACAAACAATATATTACTGCACCGAGCTCGGCAAAACTCCCCTCGGGCCCTGTGTCAACATACATCGTAGATTTAATGATGTTTGCACTCTAGTTTCTATAAAAGCATATTTTTATTCTAAAAAGGCTGATAAACATTTTATAAACAATGTATGTTCAATCACAAGCATACAAATGTGTTCATTGATTTTCACAAACAATTAAAAACGGCCAAAGTCATGGTTACATGTTTTCCCTCTGGGTGTCTGGGTGAGTAATTGTGACAACTGACTGTCTTTGTAATGATGGATCACATATTACCTGCACCGCACCCCCCCGCCCACCCACCCCACACATACACCACCCCCCACACACACACACACACACACACACACAGACACCAGCACCACCCCTATACAAAAAGTAGAACCCCTGACATTGCCAGGATGTAAAACACTTGCTGTACTCATACAATTACTTAATAAGGCAAAAGCAGAGAACAAAGGAAACTAACCATCACTGGATTTGGCAAATGTTTCTGAGACAGTGCCACATACTCTAATGGAATTAACTAAAGCCAAGATTTAGTGTTGTGATGCGGTCCATTCCTTGAATGGGGTGCAGCCAATATAGAACATGGTATAAAAACCTGTAGTACAGCAAGCAAAAAAAAACATACTACAGTAAAAGCATAAGATTGTGTTTATGTTTTAATACAGAAGTATGCTTGGTAGATGGCTACAAAATGAACATCAAAGAAAACCATGCAATACAGCACAGGGAAAATACAGGTGCTAGCTTTGTTTTCCAGAATGATACAGCTTAAAAGACAACACAGAGAAAGCCTGGGAGTAATACTGTAGCCTACAGTATATGAATGTGAAGAAAATAGACTTTTTTAAAAAACGGAAGTTAAAAAGCAACATAATACTGGTATGAAATATAAAAGTTATCTTAATTAATGTATTCATCTTCTTGTTTAAAATCACTTTGTATCTCATTTTCTGTTTCAGTCTGAGGGGATCAGTTGTATTTGAAATGATGAACAATCACTGGTTTGTCGATGCTGAGAACACCTTCCCAAAATTAGTATTAAATCATCTGACAACTTTGTATGGTGGCAACTGCAAACCTTTCTTGTGTTATTGTGCGGGCCATCTCTCTGGGCAGCAACAGCTGTGACAATGCATAGACTTGACGAGTAGATGCATCCTGATGTGCCCAGAATAAAATAAAAGTGTTTAATATCAAGTTGCAGTTACAAACACTGAAAGCGGCTGTCACTCATTTTTTTTTATTTATTCTATTACCAGAAGTTAGACCAGGTTTTAAACACAATGCCTAAGACTGATCATAGGACTATCCAATCCCTTCTCCTTTAGAAATCATGTGTACACAGGTAATAATGCCCCACTGAACAACTACAACAGGGGTTCCACGCCTATTCAGGCCTATCAAGAAAACGAAAAGAATGATTTGGTTCCAATAGTGTCTGAAACTAAAAGGCAAATGATTCAGATCATTATTTTCAGCCCATTACCAAATATGAATAGTTTGTGTGTGTGTGTTGCTGTTACACGTCAGGGGTTGTGGCTCTGCTGAATCTTGGCATATTAACAAGGACATGGAAATTGTGACCTTAGACATTTTGTTTATGTTTTCTGACTACAGGCCAAAATAAGCAACGGGCCAGCTAATCTCACACCAACAAAGTTCAGAACTGACCTCGAAGCATCATTATTCCATGATTGGTAATGCTTTATAGTGCAATATCATCTTTCATTATGACCTATTACATTTTGAAGACACTGAAATTTTATACACAGAAAACACAGGGGTTTGGTTTCTTCTTGGCCTGTCTTAGGATTCACAGTTTTTAAAGAGCCATTTATCTGTATGTCAAATGTTCAGAGAAGGGTTCTATTCTCCAGCTCACAATGCAGGATTGTAAAGATTGAATTAAGAACTGAAACACCTTTTTTAGTTTATCAAATATGAACTAATTCGGGTACATTTTGTAATCTCATTAATATATTAGATTTCCATTTGCTTAAAATCTACAAACGTAAAAAATATTAAACCTAGTACCATGCTACTGGGAATCAAGTTAGTGCTATTACACAGTAGCAATGCACTAGACTACGCTATCTCTAACCACTCTACTAAACCTTTAGTTGTCATAGATCTTATTATGTGTAGGGTTACTCACTTTAGGTTTAATCAATAAATACTGTTGAAACACCTGGAAAAGAAAATAAAGTAGAGAGTACGGCTTATTTCGTGTTCTCTTAGCACTTTCATGTGTGATGTAGAGGTATAGAACACACTGTGATTCCCATCTGTTTGGTTATTTGACCTGAGCAGCTTACAGGATGTCTCAACATGTAAAAACTAGAGAACAGCACAGCACTTTATAATAGCAAAAAATAGCTTTTTGAACAAACTGAAAAAATAAAAACGAACACAGAATTTTGGGATTGGTGATTGGTGCTCGTCCTCTGCCAGGAATAATTAATAAACTTGTGCAGATTGTGGCCGAGGGTTAATAGAATAATTACTAGCCAGCTAAACCCCTTGGCCACGATATAAAAACCTACAGCTCTCTACCCGCAGGGTGGGTGTTCAGAGGAGGAACGAGAGCGAGTGAGGAGTGAGAGAGAAATTTAAAATAAAAAGTAATCCAGGAGCAGCCTGACTTGGATGATATTTATTGTTTTTGTGTTCGGGACTTGTTTTTGTTTACTGTTTTATTAGTCTTTTTGTTTAAATATTTATTTCATTTTTGTTGTGTGAAAATAAATGGCGCACGCCGCGTCTCTTTTCACTGCAGTACTTGTCTTTGTTTTTGTTTCCTGCACTGCTGGCCTGACGTCACCACTTGCCATTCCTGCCACAGTTAGTTTGGCGCAGACCACAGTATAAAGCAGCCCTGTGCAATAATGTTTCCAACAAACCAGCAGGAAGCTCTAATCGAAGTACACATCAAATATCATAATTATTTGATTTAATAAATCAGTAATATCACTGACACCGAAAAAGAGTTTAGTCAGAATTGAAGCTTAAAAAAAAAGATTTCTATAAAATTTGCGGTCCTAAATTTAAAAAAATGGAACCTTAAGTAACTCCTACATAAAGCCATAACATTCAATGTAAAAGGCATTATATGCTAGACAATGATACCGGCCTGTCATGCTCTGATATACTTGGAACTTGGTTTGCTGAGACAATCTATATTTTATTATACTTCGTGCCAAGTTCCTCAGCCAATCAGCTTGCAAATAGCAATGCTGTTCCCCACATCTTTTATGACGCCAAACAACTGCTTTATTTAGGCAGTTGTTAAGATGTGCGAATGACGTGCAGGGAAAGGATGCCTAGCAACTAGGTAAACACCCCATAGAAGGAAGCTGAATCTGAATCTGAATCTCCTGAACAAGGGGAAGATAAAGGGTATTGATACAACTTAAAACATGTTATGATCATTTATCCTCGGGTCAAACACAACGAACTTGCCTCGTTCACTTGCTAACCTCAGGGAAAATGATTTGCTGGCAATGAAACCTTGGAGGGTTTTATCCCTTTAATAAACCATCAATAAATAATAATACCCATACTTGTTTTAGAATGCAGCATTTACTTGGTATTTATTAAACATCAGTAGTCTTTGCTGGAAAAACAAACCTTTAAAAGCATAAACCGCAGGTATATTACATTCAAAACCATCAATCCTGTACATCTCATTCTACCAACTATGGGGTTTATGATATAACGATGTGAATAACTTTTTAGCAATATCCAACTGGGTCTCTGAAGCTGAAGGGGGTTAACGACTTCATATGTTTTAACAATCGTGGAGCACAGCCAAAAGCAGTAATCTCAAGCCCTCCCTAATTGCAAGGGAGCTGATCAGGAGGATGTTTTCCAAGCATTGTGGTCCCAAATGGCCTATTGCTGCATGTTGTTGTCTGGAGCTCCAAATGCAGTTAAAACTGCATAGTTTCACATGTGCTTTAGAGCTTGTTTCTGTAATCAGTTGATCATTTTAAGATTTTCTTGCAGATAAATTATGGGCTTACTAAGGACAATTTAACACTAATTATCTATTCCTGGCAGGAGAGATTGTTATGGGAGAAGTATACTTTTTGTGATACAGTAATTTATTGTATTACAGTATGTGACTATGCTATAAGGGAGTAACCGTCATTATCCAAGTTATGAAAAATTGATGTAATTATCTAGAATGGAACAACCCACAGAAACAACTATTTTTCAACCCTGCTAAAAATAAAAATAATCTGTCATCAGAGCATTTGCTGAGATCACTACATTTTTACCTTGTCTCAAATTGAAAAAAAAAATTGTTTCACTACAGAAGAAAACTTAAACTTTTCACTTAAAAACAAAATAAAACAAGAAATACAGAACCAGTTTACAAAAGTTTATATTTTCATGTCAGGACTGCCCAGTCCTTGACCAACTTTCCGGTGCCTCCTCAAGACTCACCTCTTCAGAAAGCACCTGTAGAAACTCCTCTTTCCATCTGGACACTTATCACTCTTCCTTAAATGCACTTTACTTGCTCTTATCTGCTCCCTATTGTACTGCATTTAACCCTGTACTTTAGAGTACTGTAATCTGTCAAGTGTCATTTAATCTGTAGTATTTTGTATTTAATTATATCCTGATGTAACTATCACCGACACTGTTATCTGCTCCGTTATTGAATCGTGTTTTGTCATATACTTGTACTTGCTAGAACCAAAGTCATTGTATTTTATCTTGCTCTTAATTGTATTTATACTTGGATAGCTGCACTAGTAATGGCAGCCTGGCCCATGCAAAAGTCAAAATCGTGTTTTGAAATCGAAAAACCAGACCAGACCTTTTTGGTATCTTTCCCTGTCACCAGCTGTCCCTTATCCTTCTGTGAGCTAGTAAAATATGCATGGCTGTTGTGGGTGATGTATGTTGCTAGCGTACTTGTTCTGTGTATGTATATGTACAGTTTATTACATATTCCCAATACATCAAAAGGAGCCTCTTTTAAAAAAAAAAAACACTATGTAACCACTGTGTTATATTCCAACTGTGTTCCAGCATGTCTTTCCAACTGCTTTTACAACTGGCTCTATCCCAAATCCACCAGTGAGTGCAGATGGTTTCTATCAACACAAAGTTCAGACATTGGTGGTCTCCTGTTATGCTGTGTTTGTATAATACAAGTTATCTAACCATAAATAGCAGATACATTATATTGCTTTATTTGCTGAAGGAGAGTCATATCACATTAATTATGTGCTCCAAAAAAAGAGATCTCCAGAACCCTGAGATGCAAATTACACTCTAGAGTAATCATCATTTGTTATTTGTTTTTAGTAAATGAAACAACTTGTGATTTTAAAAACACAGTGAAACACCTGTTCAAGCTATAATTACTCAAGGTGATGACAAAATAAGCATCCATTTCCAATGCAGTGGTCATTAACACTGAGATAACTGACCTTGGTAACAGTAAAGCTATATTATAGAACTGTAAAGCACGATACAAAAAATGAAATAATAGATTTACATTGAAATGACTTTACTCTATGTAAGTACGACTCTCCATCGTTTTCTTATATCGCACCCCGAGTGCTGACTGCAGTATTTCTATTACACTTACATCTTTTTTTTTTCACTACAAAGGTAAAGTAACAGTACATATCTGTGCAGCTCACTTTAAACTGCTGGGAACATACAGTAAGTAACATGTCATGACATAGAAATCCTGCTGAGAAAGGCAGGTATTAGATCATTTCCTTAACTGCGGCCAGCTCAAATATAAGTGGCGCAGTCTTTAATTACCACAACTTTCCTAGCAAAACTCTGTGCTGACAAACAGTTCTATTATAGGAAAACTGGGTTGCAGTCCAGGGTCAGACTACAGCCTGCAAACACACATGTGTGTTTATTATTATTTATTTCTTAGCGTCTGCTAATAAATAAATAATAATAATAATAATGATGTGGGTCATATGGGAGAATCAGAGATTTTTCAAAGCACACATTCTTTTAAACAATTAAAGGAAACCATATCGACTTAATCCACTGAAATCCACTCATACAAATAAAAGCATTCAGAATAATGATGGTATAAGCATTAATACTTTTATTAACAGCAATCATTTTCAGTTAATTTTAGTGACAAATAAGATCTATACTCTTGTTTGCCAGCAAAAAATAAAATACAAAAATCAGAACCCTCAATAACAGGTAATTAAACCAAACACACACAATTTGTGGATGGAAACAACAGACTGGTGTTTAATTTAATTATTTGAACTGTGGCAACTCTTACTAATTTCTCCCTAAAACTCTACCGAGGGCAAAATACCAAAAGGATTAATGTAGAGGTATACAGCTGCAGTATTCATAATAGATCCAAAAAGACCATACTGAATTTGAATGTAATATTTCCTCTATACAGCTAGCTCGTCTTGTGTTTGTTAGTTTTTATCACTCTTTGAGTTCACCTATAAATCTGTCTATAATACCTGGGAACATGTATTAGACCTCAGCACCGGAAGCAATAGTAATACTCCCATGGAATAAATGGGGCATAAAGAACAAACTACGCTCAGTTAATTATATAATCCAGTTATTACGCTCATCAAACCATTGTCTTCACTCAAAGGTTCTCAGTAAGAAATAGGTTGTAATATTAAAAAGCTGATTTCACACATCAACCAAGGGTGGAACCGGACTTCAAATTTAAAGGAAAAGCAATGTGCTGTATCCGACACAGAATTAGACACCAAGGCTGCCACAACTGCCAAGCATTTAATCCATTCACATTGTAAATATTATTTACTGAATTAGTTCCACACTGAGCCGATTCCTTTGCTGGATGCCCACTAGCCAATTGTGTCGTAGTCACAAACTGAATGACTCATATATATATCTAGCAGTGCTATATATATTGTGCTATATATGTTTTTAATTCGTTACAGTTTCGTCACGGACTGCCGCCTACCGGTTAATACCACCACAATGTTGTTTTTTATATAACAGAAACGGCTAGTGCGTGGCTACCTTCAGATGTATAGCTCACTCTCTCAGGTTAAACAGCACTGCATGGTGGATTTCCACCCGAAGCCTGTATAAAATTTCTTGTTTAGCGTCACTATAAAGATAGCGGATCTATAGCCCTACCAAATAACAAAATTAGTCAGTGATAAATTGCCCTGTGCCATATTTATCAAGATGGAGTGAAAACCCTTTGTCGCTGGGAGGTGTGGTGGGGTTGTATAATTTTGCGCAAACCATTTACCTACAATTGGAGCATGTGAGGAACCAACCAAACCTACAGCAGCCTGGTTTTCAGGATGATTTTTGAAAGGATTTTTTTTGAAAGATGATTTTTTTTTTTTTTCAGATCAGGGATACAGTATGAAGGCTTTATGAAAAGAAAAAGAAACGCAATAGCAATCAGTATATAACATTGTATTCTATCACATATATATTACACATTGCCCCTCACAAGAATGTTATTTAGAAGAAAAAGTGAACATATAGAACAATCCACCTTCAACTAAATAACAATAGCACTAGTGTGAAATTGGTGTGATTACTACCATTCAATAATATCTGTAGTAGCCTATATAACTTTATTGAAGCCTCATATATTTTTTCTAGAAAACAGCAAGTAATTTATTTTCACTTTGCCACTGGGAGAGCAAATCTACCTCTGCTAGATATCAGTTTTGAAATGGTACTTGTAGCACTTTCTATAATGATTAATGACTAACTGAAAATAAAAAGCTTTAGTGTGTTCAGAATTTTTTTCTTAAACATGCATGCATTCATAAAAAATGCAACATTTAGCCATCCCTTAAGATGAAAAAGAAAAAGAAAATGACATGTTGTCACAAAGACGGCCGGAGTGGGTGGCGTCAGACCAGAAGCAGGAAATAAACAGAGACTTGGGGTTTTGATGAAGCTGAACGCGTGATCGCGCTCAGCATTTAATAATTAAACAGAACAGAAATTAAAAGGTTTTAACACAAAACACGGGACACGGCACTTCACGCCAAAAATAAAGAGACAAACAAAACGGACTATACAGTAAACAGACGGACAGACACACAAACAAACACGGTGAGTTTTAAATAAACAAGTATCGTGCTGGTCCTACCAGCACGTAATAGCAATTGATATTTAAATGTATTTCTCCTTCTCTCTCACCCGTTCTCCACTCACGAACACCGAACCCAGAGTGAAAGAAACGTGCATCTATATATACTGTTGTGCTGGGATTCAATTACTAATTAATTATTCACTTGAATCCCAGATAATATGCACACAGGGGCGGGGCACATTGCCACACATGTATATACAGTAGGTTCATGCCACTGCTATTACAGCTACAGTAGATTCTGGTTCTCATCCTGGTCATATGTATTTTTGTTCTCAGGTACTGTACCATACAGTATTTACCTAATGTTGTGTTAATATCACTCTTAGTGCAGGCTATATTTAAAGTAAACTTTAAACAACACAGTTGATTACAGAAGATGTTTGTCTCAGTAAGATGATGATTCTTCAATTTTTAGCCAGATATTGCTGAATTTTGGGCATGGCACTTTTCTAAAATCTAGAAAAATATAGTATCATAATGGTATGACAACATCTCAATTCACGATAATGAAAGTCCCATTCTTGGTCCTCAAGTTTGCTGTAAACATAACCACAGTGGTAAGCCCTGCAGGTGAGGTCACTCAGTCTCTGTTGATTTTCCCTACCTGCGGGACCGGCACAGCCAATGGGATGCTCCCTTTGAAATCCCCAACACATATATTGCAGGTGACTTCTTACAGCTAGGAGTTAGACCTAAACTTTCCTAACTGTGTGACTCAGCCTGCACACCATGAGGTAGGTATTAAGGTAAGACTTTTTAAAAAAAATATTTTTCAATGTATTGATTGTGAATTTGATTGCTTAAAAGTTGTATCCTGTAATGCAGAGGTTATGGAAAGTACCAGTACCTCAGGTATTGAAGTTCTCATTTGCATTTACAGGAAGTTTGGTGGAAGCCATCCAAATAATGCTCTGTGTATTATGCTATCTGACATTAAGGTGGAAAAAGATAGAAAGCAATGAAAATCGCTCCATGTCAACTGACATTATTATTTTTTTAACTCTCTTAACTGCCAAATTTCCTAAGCATTTACTCCCTAAGCAAAGTTTCTCCAAGTCACGACTGCAGCAAAACAACTGAGGTCCATTCATGACATTAACATTTTGTAACTTCAAGCTTCACACTGGAGTAAATGCTAAATGTACTGTATTACATGTAATTTACAGCATTACAGCCATGTCAGAGAGCTGTATGACAATGTCATGGTCCTACTGTACAACACTTGTTAATACAGTACATCAGTGTTTATAATGTCCTTTATCACTGTAATAAAGCTCAAAAGGAAACTGTAATAGATGATCTCCTTCTGTAAAGTTATGAGAGTTCATTGTTTCTAAACACCTATTACAGTTTTTTGATTTTTTTTTGTATTCATATTCCAATTTTCTCCCAATTTTTGAATGTCCAATTATTATTAAATCTGGCTCACCACTGCAACCCCTGAACTAACTCAGGAGAGACGAAGATGAGCACTTGCGTCCTCTGTCTATGCAGAAACCAAGAAACAGGGCAGGAGACATTTATGTTAATAGCTGGGGAAATGTTCGGCTTGTTAGCTAATTTCATTTATCATTAGTGACAAGACCTGGAGTGGTTCCTTTGCTTTTTGTATTTTATTATGCATCACAAACATTGAAACACACTGTCTTCCACATAAGACCACCACATAGATTCTCTGGCGTTAGCGTTTATGTAACTGTATGTAATTTGTAACACTTCCATATGTGTTTTTGAAATTATCATTTGTTATGATACATCCCCTTAGGGCTCTGGGACCACTAATGTGGCCATGTACTGTAACTCATACTGAAAAGAAAAAATATCATGACTGAAGGGCACAAACAGTGCATACATATGGGTAACACTTTTGTTTATGGATCCATTATAAGTGGTTAAATATAGTACTTATGTAACATATATACACACACCTATAACAAGTATAACAAGTACTGGTTTTCAGAAAAGGATAGATAGATAGATAGATAATAATAAATACTGTTCAGTCTGCTCTTTTGTCCTGTCTGGGATTTCCGTAGGTAAGGTCTAAGTCTGTAAAGAATAATGAGCCTCTGACAGCCTGCAGTATAACATCACAATGTTACAATGTTTTACTGTTAAAATATCTCCAATAGGTAGGGCAGTCCACACTTTAAATCAGGGACCATTCACTTACTTGTCCAGGGCTGTGCTGGTGGGCATACTCCTCGCAAATCCTCTAACCCCCATCTGCTGGAAGTAAGGAATGCATGGCAGATTGGCTGCAATAATGGCCACTGAGTCAGAGGGATTCACAAAAAATCCATTCTGGCCAAGGATCATGTACCGATCCTAAAGGAAAGAGAAAAATGCATATTAAATATAACGGGGTATCTTTTTTGTTCTAAAGGCAATCTACAGAGTCAATATAAAGCCTAGGTTTTTTTTTTTTGGACTGTCCAAAGAAAGAACTGCAGTCACCCAGCTTAATGTTGTGTTGATGCACAGGGAATGAAAACCAACTGTATATGTGAATAAAGTAAATGCAAATTACATGAAATACAACTGCAGTAATACAGCAGGATTTCAGCCAAAAAGATTGTATTTCACATGGCGACGGTGGTAAGTAATGTTTACCCCGTCTCCATCGAAAGCTGCTCCGAAGCCAAACTCCCCTCCCTTCATGGCCTCCACTAGAGAGGCAGCATAGGTCAGGTTGGGATCAGGGTGCTGCCCTCCAAAGTCCTCCAGGGGGATGCAGTTAACAGCCGAGTTTGCAGGGGCTCCAAGCTCATCACACAGAATTCTTCTCACATAGGGTCCCATTACTGAAACAACATGCTAAAGTATCAACATCAGGTTACCTAAAAACACTTAATTTAACCTTTTAAAATATATATTACAATACAAGATTGTTTTCACTGTGATAGAATCCAAATAAAATGATTGCATTTCTTAATGTAAACCATTCCCAAAAATGTTTACCATTTTTACAAAGCTTAAAAAAAAAAGTATATATTTATGTAGTTTTTATCAAAAAATTAATATTTTTGGAACACAAAATAAGTGATATTCTCTGGTGTTCTTCTTTTTTTTTTATATCAGTTAGCTTAAGTTCTAAAAATACAGTATGTTTAAGATGTATTGGATATTCCTGTGCTGTTTCTTATCTTCCCGAATCACTTGAAATAACTTCCAGTTCTTGTTTGTAATTATGAACTGATTAAGGAAACTCCAATGTATCCTGAAGCTTGGAGACATTGTTTACATCTTTGGCTGCAGTCTTGGAACTAGCATCTTCATTCTTTCTGACAGGTAGCAATACGGTCAGTGGATGAACCTATTTATTATTTTCACTCGAGAGTTCACTTGAACTAACCTTTACAAATGTTTAATCTATTAAAATATCAACCAACTTCCCTAAAAGTTCCCTATAATTCTAGTAATCTATCTGCATAGTGTGGCAGCAAGACGTAGAATAGCATTTTACTCAAATGTCGTTCCACTGACAATGTGGCAGTTTTTCAGTGACTGGTGACGCTCTTGAATTAAGTTCTAGGTGAGCAGATAAATCTTGATTCCTGCAGTCTTTAGTTTGCAGACGCCGACCCACTCTTGCAGCTACTTTTTAAAATAAGTCATGTTATTTCATGTCGTACTTTGATGGCTGAAATTTTATTTCCGTTTATTTTTATTTTTTAATTATTAAATACACAAACCACTCACACAGGTAACCCTACAGAAGGCGCTCTCTCTAAAACAGCAAAACAAGAGAACAGCAAACCAAAGCATGAAAACTTTTTCAGATAAGGTAAAATTTATGTACAATACTATGAAGGTTAAACTATGATACTGGGTCTTAATCAGTTTTACCAGTTAAAACATAATATCCTAAACATACAGTAAGTTGTTGTATTTATACTAAAACCTAACAAGGTGTAGGAGATGACATTCTGCATAAAGTATTAATTAAGTATTTGATTATAATTTTCTTTACTTCTATGTTCAAGTTTTATTTTCATATTTTGATACAGCTTAAAGCACATGTAACTAGCTAAGCAAGACATTTGCAGTCTCTCGTATCTTGGCGTTTGGGCAGAGAGCCAAAGTTAGCAGGTGTCTAATCAAGATGTGAAAACAGAACACCACAAACAAAGGACTAGTTTGAAACAGTTTCTAACAGATTAGGTTCAGATAGTCTGTAAAATGCTTAAATGTGACACACTATAGAATGCTATAGATTTGGGCGAGTTTCCCCCCCTTACCAGTAGGTGTGTTGAAGGTGTGTGATAGCAGGGTAGATCCATACTGATTGGAAGAGAGTATAGGAAATGGGGGTGGAAATGCTAATATATTCATAGTATTTAATGAAATGTTTTTGTTTGAATCGTCAGTCAATTCTTTGATTTGACTCCACGGACGTCTGTGTTATGATACAAATGTATACATTAGGGCATGCTGTGACCTCCGCGTCTTTGCTTGCTTGTATCTAATGTTTATATGATTGTATTAACATTATTTTCTTTTATACATATAAAGTATTTTTGATTAAAAAAATGTTAACAGGCTCCCCTGATTACCTCCATTCATGGCATCTATTCTTATTTTCAGTTGATCCGACCCAGTCAGGAGTCCCTTGATAGCGCTGAAATCAAAAATACTGCGAAGCAAGTTGAGGTAAACATCCACTGAATCCACAATTTCCACTGAAACCAAATAGAGTGACATACATTTATTAGTTCCAAATGAAGAGACTTTTTAAGCTATAGAACTATATTGTATAAAACATTAGGTTTTAATAAACATTTTTAGTAAACCTTTTTACTCTATGGTTCAATTTACTGGCACTGTTTTCATGAAAAAGGCAATGTTATAACACTACAGTATGTTAAACTAAACATCTAAACTAATAAGGGTTGCTTTTCTCAAGGAAAGCGTATCAGAGAGTTAATCTCTTAATTTCTGGCGTGCTTTCACTGGATATAGTAGAATCTCAGAGTTACGAACTCCTTGCGAATGGAGGCTGTTCGTAAATCTGAAATTACCATAACTCTGAAAATGAGTTTGAAATAGATTTAATAAATGTGTACACCTGCTATCTACACCCTTAATCTGGCAAATAAGACAAAGATATAGCATAGTAATGCAATACTCATATTATTTGCATTTGAAAGGCTTTAAAAATGTACAAAACCAGGAAAAAGGCTGTAACAGATTTCAACATCCAGGAAAACATTAGTTAACGTAGTGCTTGTTTTTATTTTAAACAAAATGCATTCGTACAGCTTGCGCAGTCATTCAGCCCCTTTGGCTTGAAAAAAAAACTGAGCTTTGTTTAAAACTAAAATGTTCTTGGTAAAATTGCCTGTACTTGCTTTGAAATCTGCCTCACTTTGTCTGGATACATTTGTTGATACAGTAATTTTGTCTTCTTCATGACCAGCCCCCCGCTTATAGGAATGCCTTTCTGGTTGCATTGCACACATGGTTGCGTGACTGCTTACTTCTGGCTAAAAGCGGGATGTTCGGATGAGCGGTCAGTTTGTAATTCTGAGGTTCTACTGTACTGTGAAAACCACTCTCTAGAATACATCCTTGAGAGATAGGGGACCATGTGTATCAGTTTGCAAAAAAATATCTAACATTACAATGCATTTGAAAATGTTTAAAGGCAGAGTACCTCTGAAGGGTTTAAACTTGTTTTCCAGGTCAAAGTCCTGTCTGCCCAGCCTGGAGAGGTCTATTCGCAGGTCAGGGCAGATGGCAAACTCTTCCAGCGTCCTGCTGATCTGGTGGATCTTATCTGTTACGGTGTCTGGGGCTGGACCTGCCAGGTGGGAAATGTGGGCACAATTATTATTGTTACTGCCTCCGCTTACCTCATGATATAGTGTCAATTGTGGATTGAACAGTGCATTGTAGTGGCAGCATTAAAGTAATTCGTTTAAGGAAATAAAGGAATAGGGTGATACTTTGTATGCTTGCTCAAGGATTTCCTTATTGCTTACATGGATCAGTTTTAAACAAGGGATTATTTCCAAAAATGTTTTATTTGGTTTGCAATTATGTGCTGATACTGTCTTTGAAGCTACTGAATCTTGATTCCTAACAATTACAATTCCTCTTGTGCTGCAGACTTTTTTATAGTAGGGTTAATATGCAGTAATTTCTGCACTAAGGGTTCAATATGAACCACTACTGACACATGGCAATTTTAGAACACCGTTCTGCCCTCTGATTGGGTGCAGCTTGTGACTGCATTGAATCACAATACATGGAGCTTCTAGGTCCATAAGGAATATAACATAAGATATGCATACCGACAACGAACCCTATTAGTCACTGTAACAATAGACAGCAGACAGGGTACAAAGATGGTGGTAACAGAAATCAGTCTGTGATCAATGTTACCTCTTTTTTTTAATACATTTTAAAAAACTCAAAACATGTCAAGTTAAAGTGCTGGAAAGTTTATCAGAGGGATTTTCCCCCTACATTTAATAGACCCAAAACTTAATTGCTGATCAAAGTAACATCACAAAAAAAAAAAAGAAAATGGGTGGGAAATTCCTTACATATCAAAATATTTGAATGGCAGCCCTAAGTAACAGGCTGTAAAAGATTAGGTGACGAATGTCCTGCTCCTAAAGATCAGAGAAGGTCACAACAGGTGTTTCTACAGTCTTGGCTGATGTGTGATTGAAGTGGGGTCTGGAAAAATGTGCCCTCTGAGGGGTTTCTGGAGAATTCAGTCCCTCAGTCAACTGGTGCTAGGACTTACAATAGCTTGATTTTGACTTCAAACACTGAGCTAGATTTAGAATAAAACCAAAAGGACAAAGAACTGACAGTGTTTTAGTTTGGCTTGGGTACTCAGTGTGCTTATATATTTTTATGTGAAAAACATCAGTTCAAACAAAAAAGACCACCAGAAAACTGTGGAGTTGAGAGTTACTAGGACTATATCCTGTATAAGAGCTCTTCAATTCCACAAATCCTACAAATAGGGATAGGACATAACTCAGAAGATGTATCAGTACCCTTACCGTATGATATTCAACGGCAATGTAGTGGACACAGTGGAAACATTTTGATTCACATACCAGTGGTGTCACAATGGTATGAATGACCCCAGAATAGTAACCCATTCCACTACTTTATCAGTACTGGTACACTGCAATATTTCAGGGCCGCTGTGCAATATGTGTTCCAAATCCCTTGCCTTTGCTGTGGTCAGCTAATGGTAATACTTCAATATAATACCCAGGGTATTATACTTCTATCCCAATGGTATTTTTAAAATGTTTCAGTAAGGTCAGGCCTATGCTGTTTACCTGACATTCTGATGACACTTGAATGAATGTAATGCATGTATCCTCTCAACACAGACACCCACCTCCATTTGCCACGTTGAATTTGATCCCAAAATCCCCTCCTGGTCCCCCGGGGTTGTGACTGGCTGTGAGAATGATTCCGCCGATGGCCTTTATCTTTCTAATAATACACGAGACAGCTGGAGTCGACAGAATCCCATTGTGTCCAATAACCAGGCGGCCAATCTGAATGACAACATTGAAAAGAGAACATGTAGAACTCAGTTTCCCTCTGTCTCCCTCACTGTGACTAGATACTGCTGCAGTGCAAATATAGACTGAGCAAAAGATTAGAAAAATGAAGTAAAGCATATGAAATGATTGTGAAAGCATGGTAAATCAAAGCATAGCAATTTACAAATACATTTACTGTAACGGTTGACCATGGTAAAGCACAGTAAGCATGGGGAAAGCATAAGCAACTTCATAATCA